>NC_079167.1:46983799-47001299 GCF_947568905.1 Ostrea edulis
ATTCTTGAAATTTTGAGACAAGATAGAGTCTACGTCATGTTTTGTCAGGCCTTCGATTTGACCAGAAGTGATTTGCCTAAACGCTTGCCTGGAGCTTAAAAAATGGATGCGAAAATTTTAAGACGTATAGAACCAAAAGAGTGCAGTTTTCAAAGAGCTTTCTGTTCATATATGAATTAAAAAAGGCTGGCCCCTCAAAAAAGGGATGTAGAGGGGCTCAAATCTCAATCAATTTAAACTATCAACATTTTGTGAACTATCTTAGAACATAAAATGTTCATGATGACAATCACTATCTACACATATCATTGTTTTGGTAACATGTTACGTAATTAGGGATTTACACATATCATTTTTTTTATAACATGTTACGTAATTAGGGATTTAAGGGGCCAAAAAGAGTCATCTTTCGACTCCTCTAGCTTGAAAACAACAAATATTTTGAAAAGCATAATTGCATGAACAAAAGTTGTTCAGAATGATAATTTCAACAATTGACACTTTTTATTTCTTCGCTAAATTTAATGCTCCCATTATGGACTTCCAGGGTTGGCCCCTATAAAATACTTCTTTAGATAACTCGAAAACAGTAAAAAAAATTCTGAATACTTAATGAATAAAAATGTTTCAAAACTCAAGACCTTTCTTTTGATATTAAGAAAAAGGGGCTGGCCCTCCAAATAAGGTTCCAGAAGATCTCAGTCTAAAGTAGTATATCTCCTGAGCTATTTATATTTTGTTATAAGGCCAAAATATATATAATATATATATATGTTGGTTTCCACTTTCATCTAAAAAAAATTTAAGTGGTTTTTTGGGGGTTGAATCATTATACCCCCCGCAACAAGTAGGGGTATACTGGAATTGGGTTGTCCGTCTGTCTGTTCGTCCGTCCGTCTGTAGACGCAATGGTTTCCTGACTCTAAAGCATTATCCTTTCCACCTACCATCACCATATCATATGTATGGACTACCCATGGGATGAAGATGTTCCCTATCGATTTTGGGGTCAAAAGGTCAAAGGTCAAGCCCACTGGACATCGAAGTAGCGATATGGTTTCCGGGCTTTAAAGCGTTATCCTTTCCACCTACAGTCACCATATCATACATATGGACTACCCATGGGATGAAGATGTTCCCTATCGATTTTGGGGTCAAAAGATCAAAGGTCAAGCGCACTGGACATGGAAGTAGCAATATGGTTTCCGGGCTCTAAAGCGTTATCCTTTCCACCTACCGTCACCATATCATACATATGGACTACCCATGGGATGAAGATGTTCCCTATTGATTTTGGGGTCAAAAGGTCAAAGGTCAAGCACACTGGACATCGAAGTAGCAATATGGTTTCCGGGCTCTAAAGCGTTATCCTTTCCACCTACAGTCACCATATCATACATATGGACTACCCATGGGATGAAGATGTTCCCTATCGATTTTGGGGTCAAAAGGTCAAAGGTCACGCGCACTGGACATCGAAGTAGCAATATGGTTCGGTTTGTCATGCCATTTGTTTTTTACACTCAGAAAAGAGGTAGTTTATACCTATTACCAACACCCTTTGGGAGATTGGGGTAAGCGGGGGGTATTCTTAGTGAGCATTGCTCACAGTACCTCTTGTTTTTTAATGATTCAGTATTCTACTATGCATAAAATTTAGTGATATATACATATATACATGTAGATTCTATACAGATAATATAGTAATCAAATAAAAGTTATATGATGAATCAAAACAGTTCTTCCACTCATGTACTGTAAACAAAAACTGTTTCTGTGTTTTAGAAGTATGTGCATAATAGATAACTTGATAAGTCAATAAATATACTCTTGTTGTAGTGATGACATTTGCCATATCTGTGAGAATTATGGGGAAAAAATGTGTTAGGGTCGATCGACAGAAATTTTTAGAGTCGGTAGGGAAAGAGGAAACCAACATAATTTTTTTTGGGCCTAAGTCACAGAGGCAAAACTGTTCATCATAACGATCTTCATCTAAACATGTCATAATTTAGGCCATATATTACGTAATTAGGTGTTTAAAGGGCCAAAACCATAATTTTTGATTTCTTATATCTTGAAAATTATTGATTGTATATGGTTTAACGTCCCTCTCAAGAATTTTTCACTCATATGGAGACATCTATATCTTGAAAAGGACATGCAAGTATATTTTGTGAAGTATTATTTAAGAAAAGTTGTTCAGAATAATGTTCTTAACAATTGCACTTTTCATTGTTTTTGTTAAACGGTCCCATTAGGGAGTTACAAGGTCGGCCCCTATAAAATAATTTTTTTAATAACTCGAAAACGGTAAAAAAAAATTGAATATTTATTAATTAAAAAATGTTTGAAAACACGAGGCCTTTCTTTTAATATGAAGGAAAAGGGACCGGCTCTTCAAATAAGGAGCTCCATGAGAATTAAGAGTCTAAAGACGCTTCACAGATTGATATGGTTAAAAGCCACTTGTACTGAAACAAATGACACCACTTGCTGAATGGGGTAATGTTTGGGGAACATCTGTTTGGGGACTGTTACAATAAGTACTAGTTTCATTTGGAGAATATTTCAAAAACAAATTAAAAGGTTTCAGACCTTTTGCATACATTTTTCTATTAAAGTAAAATAACATTTATGTACCTTACATTTTAATTTATAATGAATATTTCCATTTTTCTGTTGGTGTGGGGAGTGTTCCTACTCTAGCAATTTTTAAACCATGTACCAAAAGGTAATTCCCCATACCACATCAAATAACGTAATTAACGTTATTCACGGGTCACAAATGTTATCACACATTCAATGAACCCGATGGCATTTTGGTGAATTTTGTCAACCGCATTAGGCCTAATTGTTTGAAAGCAAACAACAAAAATTTAGAATTAAAAAACAACAACATACGAATCGCAATAATACAAACAAGCCGGTTCTATACAAAACAACGCTCGGGAGAGAAAATGCTTATAGTTATATGCATCGCAAAGTCAAAAACTCTCCATACACATTGCGTTATGACACACAGTCGTTTAGTAATTCCCGTGAGATTTCTGCAAATATTACAGATTATGATATTAAATCATGTTGCCAACTTTCAATGTATCTATTGTAGGCCATTTCTTTTGTGTGATTTCTGATCATTAATGATGGGTAGAATCTATCGAATCTCCTATACAACAAAATGCAAATTTTTGTGTGCTACATGTACTGACAGTTACATATTTTTGTTGTGTTTTCCTTATAATTTATTTAAATCTGACAGAATACGATAGATGTTGTCATGATCTAAATAAAATATATGCATAATCTAAAGCTATATGACATTGTAACCCCATTGCAAAATTTTTATATTTATTTACATGACAAAAATCGCTTTCGATGCCCTCCGAATCCATAATAAATGTGCATATAATTATTATATATATACATGTACATGTATGTGCATATCTCTGTTGTGTCTAATGATTTCAGGGTCTATCTCCAGGCCAACGTGTCGGAAGTTTGTGTTCTAGCTTGTACGTACAGTATATGGATCATGGGTGTTGTATAATGTAATTTTCTTTTAAATAAAACACTTTTCTGGCTGGACATGACCTTCACTTATGTTTTTATTAAAACGTCTCGGAATATATGCGGTAGTTACATGTCGTTAACACTCACATCGCATGGCTGTATTGTATTGTTAAAAACTAGCAGGAACTAAAAATTACCAAGTGGACGAGGAATGCAGAATTCGGGTGTTTTAAAACATTCGAATTTCCCCCAATTTTTTTTTTTTAAATCAATGAAAGTGGTTTTTTATAGTTATTTGAAGCTTTAATGTTTTAAACTGTTTTTCAAAAACCACCCTGTAATATTTCTTGAAATGATAAATTGATAATGTAAATGATGAATGAAACATGTTTATACAGAGATAGGAATTTTAGACACCATTTTCCAATATTCATTTTTTCAAGGTTTTTAACTTGGGCTCTCAAATTCCGATACCCTATCTACTTCTTATGTCAAATGATTGCTGGAGTGTAAAGGTAAAACATATTGAAATGTTTAAAAAATCTGTAGGTTTTTGAAAGCACAATTTTTCGGATATGGTAGGCTATGATTAGTCAAAATTTGACTACTATACGTGCATTTTTATCACTTTGAAACCAAGAGCATATGGTTCAGTAGATGAAAAATTATTGAAAACAGTCAAATGCAATACATTTTCTTCAATTCATATAAAAGAAACATATTTCTATCATTTAAATAAAGACAGTGCCTTAAAATGTATGTATATTAACACTGCTTGTTTTAAAGTGATGTGTTCTATTTTTAGAAGTGGCTTAATTACTCTGGGAAAGGCCGCTAAACATATTTTTCTTCGGGAATTTGATCAATTATACATCCTCAACAAAATATATGCAAATTTTGCTTGAAATCTGTAGGTTTTTCAATATTATCGCAATTATTAAATGATAATTATTCAAATAGCTAAACTCACGGCAATGCAGCTTTCATTAGTCTGGGCCGGTCTCCATCTCTGCCACACAAGTGTTATGGACCATAATGTAGCATTTTCGTTAATCAAGAGCTTATTTTACCTTTACAAAAACTCTATTTTTTAATTTCTATTAATTATTCGTGTTGATAATAAATGAAGAGCGAATACATAACTTACAACCAATGTTATAAATAGATACCAATAGCAACCGGCTACCTAACATGGTTACGTCAACAAACGAAATCATTAGAAGCTGCGAGTTTTTGGGTCGTGTGTGGCTTTAATGAATATTTGAAGGTATGTTTGGACACAAGTATAGTAGGAAAATATGTTAAGATTTTTTGATATTGAATTTATGAGACAGCAACACAAGAATACACCGATGTCAGGCCTCAACCGTGCGCAGCTTTTTGTGCCCCTTAAATCGAAGGTTTTTATAAGAGGTGGATCTGTAGCTCTCTGTTCCGTCAAAATATTTTTCAGAGAGCTACAGTTCTCCAGCTAGTAATTTTCTAGTCTGTCCATCTTATCTGATCACCTGAATGCGCTCAAGAAAGAGGGCGGGCTGTAATCAGCCAATGAAAACTCTTGTTGTATTACATCAAACATGTCATTCAAACTGTTCATTCGTCTCATTCAATTGTGTCGTCACACAACGCAATACTATATCGGGTAAAGAGTTCTAATTAAAAGGTGAATTGCGATAAGATGTGGTATGGGGAATTACCTTAAGAGAAATGATAATAAAGAATTAAATTCTCTGAAAATCCTATTTATTGAAATAATGTTTATATTGAGTATCAACGGAAATATTTTGATATTTGATTGTTCAGTGATTTTTTTTAGAGCAACATTTCAATTTAAAAAAACTAGTAGATGGCCATTTGATTAGGCAACTTCTGGTTTGATCTGAGGAAGTCTGGTTTTATCCATTATATAGTATGCCCCGCCCGGGGGAGGGGGGTGGGGGAGGTTTTTCCTGTCCAAATTAGAGGTCTAGTAACTTTCGTTTTGTAAAATTGTCAATTCTTTTAATAGATATTTTCTCTTGAAATTTTCTGGATAAATAGAGATTGAAAAACTAAAACCAAAAATAAAATTTTTGTTTTTAAATCGAACCACATGTTTCTGAGTTATTCATTATTTTCTCTTTGCAGAGTTAGATCAGTCGGTTTTAATGTATAGTCGCTATAAGAATTACTCTTTACATTGTTCATTTTTGATCATTTGAATTGTAACAAAATTATCCTGTGGGGATCCGGGTTAGAATAGGTCCTCAGTACCCCTTGCTTGTCGTAAGAGGCGACTTAATGGGGTGGTCCTTTGGATGAGACTGCAAAAACCAAGGCTCCGTGTCACAACAGGTGTAGCATGATAAAGATCCCTCCCTGCTCAAAGGCCGTAAGTGCCAAGCATACTGGTAGGCCTAACTTTTGCAGCCCTTTAACGGCAATGGTGATGTCTCATTATGAGAGAAATATTCTTGAGAGGACCCAAACATTAAATAATATAGAATCAATCAATATAACAAAATTTATGCCTTTAAAGTGCAATACATTAAAGTTATAATTCTTGTTGTCAGGGCTGTTCTTCTGTGAGGACAGGATTTATAAGTCGAGATGAAGATGCGCAAGTGAACTACATCAGTAGTAAACAACCTTATGACAGGGAAGTTTACAGTATGAGTAGACAGGCCTGCTTGCGATCACTAACAGGGGAGGTAAGCCAGCATTCTTTTAGATTGTTAATTATTCAAAGGCATATATTTACATTTCCAATGTTTTTGCCTTTCATATTTTTACAAATTGTAATGATAGCCATTTCCTCATGAATGTGTTGCAGTTGTGAAATTAATCATAATTGATCTCAAATATTCCTTTGGACAGGGACTTTTGGACCAAGCTCATTTTGGAAAGGTCAAGGTCACTCGGAACATATACCTTATCTGAGGAAAAAGTTTCTTGTGTTAGCAGTTTTTGAAGATTTATTGTTTCGCACAAATAAGTAATAGGTGAATGGCTATCTGACAAATGATACTCAAGATGATTTTGTAAAGGTCACCTTATAAATGAAAAATAAACTTCTTTTTAACAATATTACAACAGTTATAACAGTTATTGATCATTGTGTGAATCATTCATCATATGCAGTATATAGGTCATTGGTTAGATGCATTTTGGGGAGCATCTTTTATTGATTCATGTATTCTTGTTTATATTAATATTTATAGGTCATTGGTTAGATGCATTTTGGGGAGCATCTTTTATTGATTCATGTATTCTTGTTTATATTTATATTGTATTTGCATTTCTGTCGGAATTCCCAACCGTTAAAATAAACTTGTTATATTTATCAAGATTCATATGCACATTAAACATCTGCATCACTGTCATGAGGATATGGCTATCATTACAGTTTTTAAAGATACTGAAAACAAAAACATTGGAAATATAGATATTTTAAAATGGGTGTTAAGAAACTCATAATACAACTGTAGCATATCTACTTGTTAGATTTGATGAACATAAGCATTTTTGACTGGGTTGCACAACGTCCAAATAGCTTATAGAATACGGGTGTCCCTATAATAGGGTACCTACTTTGTGTAATCAATTCCTCTCACACCGCTAACTTGATGTACACATGTGTTTTTTTTTTTAAAGTGATCAGACTTTTTTCGAAAAATTTACAAGCTGAACTTAGTCATTTTGTATACGCCTGTCGAAGACGGGACGTATTATGGTATGGCGTCATCCATCTGTCTGTCCAGACCTTGTGGGCAGGATACAGACCGAACTGTAAGCTCCAGGATTTTACAACTTTGTGCATTTGATCACCATGATGAGAGGAAAATGCCTATTGTTTTTCAAGATCAAAGGTCAAGGTCGTAGTGTCACTTAGTAGGAAACCCTTGTGGGCAGGATACAAACCAAACCGTAAGCTCCAGGATATTACAACATAGTATATTTGATCACCATGATGAAAGGAAGATGTC
Organism: Ostrea edulis; assembly: GCF_947568905.1. Classification (NCBI taxonomy): domain Eukaryota; kingdom Metazoa; phylum Mollusca; class Bivalvia; order Ostreida; family Ostreidae; genus Ostrea; species Ostrea edulis. Next base: position 46,991,278 of record NC_079167.1, read on the forward strand.
TATTGTTTTTCAAGGTCAGAAGTCAAAGGTCAAGGTCGTAGTATACTTAGTAGGAAAACTTTGTAGGAAGGATACAGACCAAACCGTAAGCTCCAGAATATTGCAACTTTGTACATTTGATCACCATGATGATAGGAAGATGCCTATTGATTTTCAAGGTTAGAGGTCAATTTACATAGGTCAAGGTTGTAGTATCACTTAGTAGGAAAACCTTGTTGGCAGGATACAAACCGAACTGTAAGCTCCAGGATATCGCAACTTGGTACATTTGATCACCATAATGAGAGGAAGATGCCTATTGTTTTTCAAGGTTAGAGGTCAAAGGTTAAGGTAGCAGTGTCACTTAGTTAGAGAACCTTGTAGGCTGGATACAAACCAAACCGTAAGCTCTAAGATATTGCAAGTTGGTACATTTGATCACTATGATGAGAGGAAGATGCCTATTGTTTTTCAAGGTTAGAGGTCAAAGGTTAAGGTAGCAGTGTCACTTAGTTAGAGAACCTTGTAGGCTGGATACAAACCAAACCGTAAGCTCTAAGATATTGCAAGTTGGTACATTTGATCACTATGATGAGAGGAAGATGCCTATTGTTTTTCAAGGTTAGATGTGAAAGGTCAAGGTCGTAGTATCACTTAGTAGGAAAACCTTGTAGGCAGGATACAAACCGAACCATAAGCTCCAGGATATTGCAACTTGGTACATTTGATCACCATTATGAGAGGAAGATGTGTATTGTTTTTTAAGGTTAGAGGTCGAAGGTCAAGGTTGCAGTATCATAGTAGGAAAACCTTGTAGGCAGGATACAAACCGAACCGTAAGCTCCAAGATATTGCAAGTTGATACATTTGATCGATCACCATAATGAGAGCAAGATGCCTATTATTTTTCAAGGTCAAAGGTCAGTCACAGTATCACTTAGTAGGAAAACCTTGTAGGCAGTATACAGACTGAACTGTTGTGGCTAGGACATTCAAACTTTGTACCGATACACTTTATGCCTAGTGGACGATGCCTATTGTTTCTTAAGGTCAAGGTCGTAGTAGCAGGATACAGACCGATTCGTTAGGGCAAGGAACATGAAACTTGGTACACATACATCTTATGCCAAGTGAAAATATTACATAGAGAGTACATGATTTGTCTTATTTCTACGATGCAAAGAAAGTAGGTCACACCCTGATGATTGTTGATACTTCTTGAAGCCAAGTTCTACAAATCATGGTGTAAGAAAAACACCCTATATTAGCTTTTCACGAAATGGCAAGAGAAGTGGCCATGGGTGAGGTATGACAGTGAGGGCATGCAATATTATGTTTTGTATATATTGTCGGAAATTTTCAACTTTCGCCAACTCCCAAGCGAATGCATTTTTTAATGGATGCAAACTTTGTTTGTTGTTTGGAAATCATTGAGCTAATAAGTAAAAATGAAAGTTTCGATCTATTCAATGATTTCTCTTTGTTTTAGTTTAGTTTTAGTTTATTTATTTAGGAATAGGCACATATACAATATAAATACAAGACAATATCACAGAGTAACACATAGTTAAAACAAAAGTTGTTGTTTGTCACGAATAGCTGAGCTATTGGCAGTTTACGTGGAGACAACCCAAAGAGAACAAGAATTTTGTAACACTTTACATATTTAATGGAATTAATAATCAAGATACAAGTATGAAAATAAGATGTTGATTGGTATGGTTTGTCACTACTGGTTTGCCCTTCATACACTCCATCCCTGTGACTTGTTCTACAAGAAACGGTCCCTGGTTTGTCACTACTGTTTTGTCCTTTACACTCTCCGTCCCTGCTACAAGACGTGTTCTACGAAGAAACGATCCCTTCAAACACGCACGTCTTATGGGTCCACAGGTAGGACACCACACATAACTGAGCTCCTCGGGATAGCAGGTTGTTGGGAAATCACAAGAAGGAATACACAGGCGGACAGGACCTATTCCAACAAATTACACCAAGAAAACACATTATACAACATGAAACGAGCATTGAGGCTTTATACGTACATATGGTACTACTCATTATCACATTTTAGATAATGATACTGTCTTGGTCAGACATACAAAATACACTAACACTTAGTTACTCATAAGACTTGATACACAAAATTCATACATAATGGCCACGTTGCGCATTAACACAAAGAACAAATTTGTAAGTTTATGACCGTATATGCGCACCATACTTACAACATTCAAACATGTTTCTAAATATAGAAAGTAACTTAATATATCAAAATAGACATGCTTAAACTAAGGGCTGTTCCATTAAAACATATGAGGTACCCGGGGACGGCAATTAAAAAAAAATCTATGGGTGCTTGTCATTGGTAGAAAATTGCATATATGGTGGGTACTTACTGCCAGAAAACTGCATCTGTGGGTGGTTGTTTTGATAAAATCTTTATTTTTTACCGAAACTGAGAGGAATGCAACAAGAGAAGGGAAGGGCTGAAAGTAGAATGTGAAACAAATGCCGTTTTCTGTCTTCATTTTATCTCGGTCGATGAGGTTCCGCAATCCGGTTATCGTTTCCGGTTTGACTCTAAAACTATAGCGACCGGAAATTAGGATTATCTCCCTTTTCCAAAATGGAAAACGAAATGTGCTCGTGGTCCATTGAAATGGTTCTTGAATGGGCCACGACTGCTGGAATCATGTCAACTGATACTAGCCAGGGATGATAAAGCTCTCGTCCACACGGATGTGGAGGTCGTACAAAGACCTTCCAAATCATGGATTCGTATCAACTACAGTGATCACGACTGGGAGAAAGACTGCCAGAGAACCCTCTTTATTACTACATATCAGTTTGTTGAAAAATCCGAAATGAATTCAGATTCAGAAATGCTAGCAAATTTAGGCCACGACTGCTGGAATCATGTCAACTGATACTAGCCAGGGATGATAAAGCTCTTGTCCACACAGATGTGGAGGTCGTACAAAGACCTTCCAAATCATGGATTCGTATCAACTACAGTGAGACTGGGAGAAAGACTGCCAGAGAACCCTCTGTATTACTACATATCAGTTTGTTGAAAAATCCGAAATGAATTCAGATTCAGAAATGCTAGCAAATTTAGGAAGTATTGGTATAAGTAAAACATGTGTTAAAGGCAGTGGTGCATCTCTTGTTGAAATACACTTTTTACAACCATCGACCTCGTTTAGACACATGAACGAACTGCTTTGGATAATGTCATTGGATAATCATTCTCATCATTTCATGAAATCTGACAAATTTATTTCTAAACTGTTAGTTACAGTTGACGGAGGAGGCGATGAAAGGCCAAGAAATAAAGTAACAAAATTTTGTTCAGTAATGATAAGGTGACTTTTAGACCTTGATAAATACAAATGTCAGAGCCTTGCTGAAGGCCAGTCAAAGTACCACTCTGTAGAACGATTGCATACTGCCGAAAACCGTGCCTTGAGCTACTGTGGTGTTATTTCATCAAGAATGGAACATGAAAGCGAATTAAGTCAAGGTGTATTTGACCTAACAAAATTTGAAGAAAATATGAAATGTGCTCAGAAGGAAGCTGTCAAGCGTATAGATGGTGTGTTATATTCTAATGACAAAATTTCTTCTTACTCTGCACCAGAAGATACGGATTGGGTTTTTAGTCCAGATCTAGAAACATCTATAAAAAAATTCTTGCAAACTGATTCAACTAACTGTAGAACAGAGAACAATTTTGTGATAAAACCAAAAGGTGAATTATGGGATACTTTATGTTTGAAATACAAATTGTTCAAAGACAAAACAACAACTGCATTTCATATATTCAATGCAGTATCAGACCCAGATGCATCTGTTCATGCCCATTACAGTTTTACTTGTTATAGAATTGACGATAGCTGGAGAGGTGAACCTATTCCAAGATATGAACTCCAACCAATTATTGATGTCGGAAGACTGCCAGAGTTTCATTATTTGTCATACACAGAGGTAAAGGCATTGGCAGAAAAACTTCAGGAAACGGGGGAAGTTCCCCCATGGTTGAAGACTCTAGATTTTTTCATGCCCTCAAAAAATGTGAAGTATTTGATGGAGAGTGACCCAGATAATTGTCAAGCTCAGATCTTGCACCTATCAGTAATCTTATAGGAGTAAAAGAAGACAGAATAGTGAAGTATGTTGAAGATGTCAAAGAAAAGGAACGAAATAAACTAGAGCAGAAGAAATTGTTAGATAGTTTTAAAGACAGTCCAATATTGTCACTAACAATTGCTGAGGTAAAGGTATTAATGCACACACACTTTCAAAAGCCAGCACACACTGGAAGAAAATCTAAGGCAGACTTTTTAGTTGCTGTGGACAAGGAAATCAAAAGTATTAATATATCTGATACTTCTTTATATGAGACACTGGAAAAACTTTTCCCTCAAAAGTTTAGGAAGTCAAAATCGTGACATTGAATTTCAGAGATTTGCAGCTAGTTTTACCTATTATGTTATAGACATGGTTTTGAATTCTAGGTATTTGTTACCGATGTATACACAACAGTCGGTGACTTTTTTAAAGCAATATGCAATGGCCTCTCTTGAACAGTCATATGACAATTAAATTTGACAAATGCTTTATCCAATTTTTGAATAGCCATTTTTATAGAATTTGTCTTTTTCAAATTGGCAACTTATTCGGATTGGCATTATTTTTTTCAATTTTGTGTCCACCCTGGGTGATTTGGTATGTAAAAAAGTCGGTGATTGTTGTGTGGCATGCCAATTCAAATAATTGACTTAATGTTGAAGTATAAAGTGCCAAAGTTAGCGTTTGGACAATCTATATAGTTTTGGTTGTGCACTGTTTTTTGTATAAAGATTAGAACTGTATTTTGTGTTGAAGTTTAAAGAATATTTTTCCAATCATTAAAACTTGTTCTACCTGTTAATATTAGTATTTGTCATCTTATGTTGAACTATGACTACAGAATTATAGATTTTAATGGGGTTACCCAACACCATTATTAGCATAAATTTCGCTCATTTAATTTTCTTTAAATTTTGTTTTATACTCATCTACTTTCACCAATGAAGGAAAATTTATATTAATTTCAAGAAATTTCAACCACACATTTTCATTTGAATAATTTCAATAGATATATAGAAATTTCATCAAGCAAACTTTTGATCACTGAGATGCTCTAAATTTGATATCAAATCGAATTAAAAAGTTTAGCTGATTTTTACAGTTATTTCCTTTGGGTGTTGGGTACCACCTTAAATACACAAATTTGGAGAGGGATATAAAAGTCTTCAACTGTCAGAAATGGATCAAGTCCTTCAGCTTTTTATTATCGTTTTCCTAAAGAAGTTGTTGTTATTCTATAGCATTTGGACACTCTCTAAAATCAACTTCATTCAGTGATGACTGTTTATCAAACTTGGTACATAGTTTTTAGAATGACATAGAACCCTATTATTTTTTTTTCAAAGGTTAAGATCACAGGATCCAGTTGTCATTCCATAACATCCTTGTGAACAATGCAATGAGCCGTAGTGTAACAAATATCTAAGACATCAGTGTTGCAGAGACACATTTTCTTGTTTTTTAATACTCAAAATACTAGTCAATTTTAAAACTTTTAATAGTTGTTTTTGAACATTTACAATACTAGACTTTTTATGAACAGGTAGACTTATAAAATTAATTTAGTTCATCATGTTTAAGAAAGACAGTCTTGATAAAATAAATTGATGGTTCTATGATCAAGCTTCATTGATGGCCAGTTATTTGAATGGTGATGAGACCCAAGATACTCTTCTCTTTACTATCATGCTTGGGAACATCTGAAAATAGACCTCTATTCAGGGGTTATAAATAGTCATTCATACATATTGAATTTAAAGAAAAATTGTATTTCACATTTATTTCACTTCTATGGGTGGTGCGGCACTATCTAAAATTGCTTCTGTGAGTGGTCCCTCATTACATTTTTATGCTTCTATGGGTGGTTACCCAAATTTTAAAGTGCCTTCCCCAGGTACCTCATATGTTTTAATGGAACAACCCTAATGAGAAATGCTATAACTGGGTGTTTTAGGACAAATGAATGAAATTAGAGAAAATTACAAAGATGGCAGTATAAATAAGATAAAAGCTTTACCTCAGAAAAGCAGGACTATATAACTAAAAATTGTCATCACAGTGCCAGCCATGTGGATAATAAAGAATTCAATGGTGATACAATTTAGATATAACGAGAGAAGTATATTGACGTCCTTCTCCCTGGACTACCGTCCGTGTCCAATATATGATTTGTAGCACGAACTGGCGGTTTAAAAGTCCAGTGAACTGAGGTTACAAATAGGATATTTACAGTGATAAAAAACTGAACTGACAGGTGCTCAGTACGGGTTATATGGTACTAGGACTAAAATATATTTACATAACTCATTTTAATGTGACTTTGTTAAATACATAAGATAAAAAGGTAAATTTTAACAGCTATTTGACTTAAAGAGCACAGTGAGTAAATTAATGTATATGCCTATGCCAAGGATAACCCATGAAAGCCATATGGCTTATTTCCAATGGGGTCCTTATTTATTGTTTATTTATTGATAATTAAAAAGGAGCAATTTACTGTGTTGGAAATGAACAATAATTTTAAAGTGGATCATTATGATTTCTTTCTCAACTTTTTTCATTATAAAGAATATTATACCAATATATTGAAATTATTTCAATACATGTAGTAGGAAAGTAGGAAAGAACCGATTAATGCCAAAAAAAATCAAAGCGTGGAGGCCTGCATATCATTTCGTGCAGACCGTTCACAAAGTGGTCAGCATTTCATGCGAAGCGTTCTATGTAAACCGTTAACCATTCCGTGGAAACCATTCACTGTTCCGTGTAAGAATCGTTTCGTACCATTTCTTTCAAGTGGTGTAGTAGTACGCTTCAGGGTCTGTATGTCTAAAATTAAATTTTTGGGGTCAAAGAATTATATGCATCAATTGTAGGTATGTCCTGGAAAAGATGGTCCAATATTCTTTGGAAATGACCAGCAGGGTCATGTTCTCAGTTACACATTTCACATAAATGATAGTCAAGCTCGTGGATTCAGCCAGCGTTACAGCATCCTAGTGGTCATGATGGACAAAATATACCTGCTCAATTCATGGCCATTTCTTGTTCCTCATCTAAAAACTGTCATAGAACACATCACAAAGAAAACTCATGTTGTGTACGAGAGGGAGAAGGCCAAAATGCCCCATCCTCCTCCTCAAGCTTCACGTTGGAGTAAGCCTGCAAGGTCACTAATGGATTTGACAGAGGATAGGAACATATTTAAAACCCTGCACTTATCATTTGTGTGGATTCTGAAGGCTTGTGGAAACCGAATAACTGAGACATTGCTTGAAGGACCCCCCACTGAGGACTCCATTATTGATATGGAGAAACAAGAAGGTAAATTATCAGGATGTATGATTATGTAGTGCCATCGAGGGGTAAACGGCACGATATTTCTCTATAGCATGATTATAATATTCCTTTAATTCTGGGTTCCTCAGATGATATTCAATCATTTCAGTTTTAGCTCACCAGAGCTGAAAGCTCAAGTGAGCTATTTTGATCGCCTGTTTTCTGTTGTCTGTCCGTCTGTCTGTAAACTTTTACATTTTCAACTTCTTCTCCAGAACCACTGGGCCAATTTCAACCAAACTTGGCCAAAAGCATCCTTTGTTGAAGTGTTTTAAGTTTGTTCAAATGAAGGGCCATGTCCCTTTCAAAGGGGAGATAATCACAAAAATGCAAAAATAGGGTGGGGTCATTTAAAAAACTTCTTCTCAAGAACCACTGGGCCAGAGGAGCTGAAATTTACATGAAAGCTTCCTGGCATATTGCAGATTGAAGTTTGTTCAAATCATGGCCCCCGGGGGTTGGATGGGACCACAATAGGGGATCAAAGTTTTACTTGCGAATAAATAGAGAAAATATTTAAAAATCATCTTTTCAAGAACCAATGAACCAGAAGAGCTGAGATTTACACGAAAGCTTCCCGACATAGAGCAGATTCAAGTTTGTAAAAATCATGACCTCCAGGGGTAGGTTGGGGCCACAATATGGACTAAGGTTGTATATACAAGTATATATGGAAAGTCTTCAGATATGGGCCAAGTTAACTCGGGTGAGCAATGTGGCCCTTGGGCCTCTTGTTAAATAACTTAAAACATACTGTGTATATGTGACTTGTATATGTATTGTTTTGAAATAAATCCTTATTATTGATAAATCTATTTTAATCCTGTTAGAAAATTTTTGGGGGAAAATGAGATATTTTTACATTAAGTTTGTACGTAAAGGAAAGATAATTCTTACATATACAAGAAAAGTAAGTCTTTCTCCTCAAGATTGCGAAAATTCAATTCATCATTGTCTCTGTTACCTTTGTTTTTTTTTTTTTTTTAGCTTTATTTCTCAGGAAGCCTATCCCGCCCCATGTTTGCATAACAAAAAGCTTACATTTTCTCATAAATCTTATGTGCACCAGAAGTCAACAAGGACGTAAACAAGTCTTGCACAAGCTATGTTTGAAATTGGGGAAAGAACTGGCAATTTCTAGTGATCAGTATATCACAAGTTTTACAATTTTTTGCAGAGTATATTTTGAGAGCTAGCACATGGTATCTGAAAAGGAATCATCAAAAATATCTCTTAAAGGAACATAACAATAACAGTCTTTAATTTGGGTATAAGAATTTTCATTTTTCTACCAAAGCTTACAATAGGACAAATCTTTGTTATCTCGAAGGATAATCCGAGGGACACCAACCGATCTGTTGAAGCCTGTGTTCCTTGTAGATACCACAGAGTGAAACCTTTTTATACTGGGTGATTTGCCTTCCAGTATTGTTTCGTTATTCTTTATATTCATGAAGGAACATATATCAAGCGACAAGTATCCTCTAGCTGGGACAGGTTGTCCACCAGCAGAGATACAAGCTCGATGGTGAAATGAAAGGTGAAGATAACGAACAGTGATCAATCTCATAAATCCCATAAGCAAAACAAAATAGAGAGTTGGGCAAACACGGACCCTTGGACACACCAGAGGTGGGATCAGGTGCCTAGGAGGAGTAAGCATCCCCTGTAGACCGGTCACATCTGCCGTGAGCCCTATATCTTGATCAGGTAAACGGAGATATCCGTAGTCAAAATCAGTGTGCCATGAACGGCCTAACAATCGGTATGAAACACATCAGACAGCATTTGACCCAATGATAGGTTGTATTGGCAAACTAGATCGTTATAACGACCATAGAATTTGCGAAATGCTGACTTTAAACGAGACTGTTGAAACCCCTTTTGTTGTTTGTCAGTAGCTTGCCTCGATAAAGCTACATATATAGTCTTCTAAGCACTACATCTGATAAAATGTCGGACAACTCAATAGAAAAAGCACTAAATCGCTGGGATTCATGGTCCAAAGCACAGATTAGTAAAATAATATACTCCTACTTAATATTTTCAATGATTCAAATAGATATGCATGTATGTGATACTACCCAGTATAAAAATTCTGCATTTATTACAGAATCCAATATTAATGGTAAATTATAATGTTTTAGAGACAGAGGAAGGTTTCTGCCTGATTTTTAGTAAGAAGGTGAATGTAGAGGAAGTGGAAGAGAGTGCAGCCAATAAAGAGGATACATCAGAAAATCTGGACGTAGAGGAAGGAGAGGGGCCTATTATATCAAACATCAGACAGCTCATGAAGGTAATTAAAGCAGGGTACCTAAGAAATAAGTCATTATAGCCATGCATGGTTACCAATTTTCAGATGATCAGCAGATTCCAGATATATATTGATACAGGAAGTGTGCTTTGACATGCTGAATTTCAAATCATGTACAGAGTTGAAGAATACGAAATTATTTTTCTATGGTCGTTAATATAAGGATCTAGTTTGCCAATACAACCTACCATTGGGTCAAATGCTGTCTGATGTGTTTCATGCCGATTGTTAGGCCATTCATGGCACACTGATT
>NC_079167.1:47006299-47121299 GCF_947568905.1 Ostrea edulis
TCAGGTTTCTTCAAATGAAGGGCTATGCTCTCTTCAAAGGGGAGATAATCACAAAAATGCAAAAATAGGGTGTGGTCATTTAAAAATCCTCTTCTCAAGAACCACTGGGCCAGAGGAGCTGAAATTTTCATGAAAGCTTCCTGACATAGTGCAGATTGAAGTTTGTTCAAATCATGGCCCCCTGGGGTAAATTGGGGTCACAATAGGGGATCAAAGTTTTATTTTAGAATAAATAGAGAAAATATTTTAAAATCTTCTCAAGAACCAATGAGCCAGAAGAGCTGAGATTTAGATGAAAGCTTCCTGACGTAGTGCAGATTCAAGTTTGTAAAAATCATGGCCCCCAGGGGTAGGTTGGGGCCACAATAGGGATCAAGGTTTTACATGAGACTAAATAGAGAAAATATTTAAAAATCATCTTCTTAAGAACCAGTGAGCCAGAAGAGCTGAGATTTACATGAAAGCTTCCTGAGATAGTGCAGATTCAAGTTTGTAAAAATCATGGCCTCCAGGGGTAGGTTGGGGCCACAATATGGAATAAGGTTTTACATGCAAATATATATGGAAAGTCTTCAGATATGGGCCAAGGTAATTCAGGTGAGCAATGTGGTTTTGATTTTAATAGTTTAATAGTTTATTCATATTCAAAGTGCCCTTACAATGTTCAAGACATTCGGGCGCATGTCTTGATAACAAGAAAACATTGATGTATATATAATCGCATCACAATATATTACTAATTTTTTCAAACATATCATTGAAATCTATACGTATCCTTTTGTATACATGAGAGTACATCTTTAAAGAAGCTTTAACATGCCTGTATATATTTTCGGTACTTTCTTCAATTTCTTTGATTCTACAGTGCATCTTGTATTTGTAAATAACAGTTGCTATAGTAGAAATTACGTTATTCAAAATGACAATTCTGTGGTTGTTTTCAAAATAAAATCCAATAAGAATGTGTTTCCATTTGATGTGAAATTTGACAACCTTTGACGTTATTTCCCATATATGCTTTACATTTTCACAAAAATAAATCAAGTGTTCATTGTCTTCAACATTTTCTTTACATAATTCACACATGTTTGTTTCGGTTTTCTTTATTTTCATGAGAAAAGATTTGTTACATTGAAGATTATTGAGAAGTTTAAAATTAAATTCTGCTACCTTTTTCATACATATCTACGATTTTGTTTTTGTAAATGAGACTTCAGGAGGGTTTATTAATATTTAAAGTTCTGCTATAGTAGGATTGATACAGGGGGGTATGAAATTTCTTTTGAACAAAAATGGTATACATCTTTTTCGATGAAATATCAGTTATTTCAAGGTTTTTTCATTGATGTAAATTCAAAGATGAGTTTCAAGCGCAGATTTTGATAGGGTAAATCTTGAAAATTCAAATTTCTTAGCTTTCTAAAAATATTACTCATGATTTTGTATTCGCATAAAATATTTCTTTTTCTCTTAAGATTATCGTAAAACTTTTCAATGGGTTTAATACCATTTTCATCAACAATATCAACCACATATCTTAAACCACTTTGTATCCAATTTTTAAAAAATACACATTTTCCTTTATATTGAAAAAGTTTGTTACACCACAATGGTTGACATAGAACTTCATACAATGTCATATCATTGATGTCATGGCATCTTTAGCATGAATTGAAAAATGTGAATAATTCAGTATAGAACTTGTTAAAATTGCTAATTAGTTCAAAATCATTCACAACTGTAGCATTTGTTTTCAGTATATATTCGATATCAATATTTCTTTCAATACAAAAACTATTCAAAAAATCTTTTAAACTGGCATTGGAGGAATATATCTTCTCCACCCATGCTGCCTTTAATGACTTTATTTTGGATTCAATATCAACTAGATTGATACCATCTTTAGATATTTTCCCAATCATCGTATTTCTTTTAATTCTGTCCTTTTTGTTCCAAATAAAATGAAAATTTTTTTTATTAAGAAGTTTGATTGTTTGATCTTTTGGATAATCGAGATCAGTATAGATGCTGTATATATAAATTTTGATATAGCAAGAGTATTGATTAGACACACCTTTCCAAAAATTGTTAATTTTCTTTTTTTCCACGATTCAAAAAGTTTTTCTACATCATCCGATAGACTTGAAATTTTGTACAATACTTCAATGCCATTTGCAGATATGCATATTGTAGGGACAGGAGGATCCAATTGTTATCCTTAAAGTTATAGTGGATCTGAGGGTTGGAGGGTGTAAAATAGTTTGTGAACACTTCTCCTATGTGGCTTATCAGAGTTCATAATGTCTGTGTTCCTGCTCATGCTTTCTCCTTCATACCATGCAGTACATTTAAGGGAGGAAGTTTCATTTGGAGCACTTCCAATATGGGGGGCTGGGGAGACATTTGTTTTAAAAAAAACAACAACCCAATTTCTAGTCATGATCATATAAGAAACATTAGAATTCATTTACAAATTGAAATTAGATATACGTTAAAGTTCATATATTTAGTCATTTTATTAATTTCACCTTATTAAAAATGATAGAAATTAGTACAAATGACTAAATAGGAGACATATTTCAAGCCCTATAAATCTGGGAGCTTCTGGGGCTTTGCTCCCTGGGATCCACCAGGGCTTCGACCTGGACGCACTGGGGGCCTTAAGGTAAGGTGACCCCCAGACCCCCTGCCTCATAAAGTGGTGCCCCCCCCGCCCCCCCCCACCCACCCCCCCTACTACCACAATTCCTGGATCCGCCTCTGTACTCTGACATTAAACTTTTTGCAAGTAAATAGATGATGCTATATAGAAGTCAAGATTTTGAATGATATCCAATTTCTGACACATGCCAAACTAAAAATGATAATAATATTGTATAGTGGCTTTTTTCCGCGGGGTGTTAAATTTGGTTTATTTTAGCAGTTAGATAGCTTTCTGCCAAGATTTCACTTGCGAAATATGCACCCCATTGCGACTTCAAAATTTGCAAGAGAGATAATTCTTCCCTCTCCGCTAAAATTATTAGCATACAGTGATTCCGAAGGTCCTTCAGACATTGGCAAATGTCCAGTAATGTTTGTTTTGGTCCAATAAATATCAATTGTTGGCTGGACCAAGTGTCCGATGAATTTTTTCCCCCCATGAAATACATCATTAGATAAATTTTTTATTTTTAAGCAGCATCTCCCAAAATTTATTATGTTCTTTAGTTGTTGCAAACGGAAAATGTGTTTACGTTTAACTCAAATATGTATCAAACTTGCAATCATCTTCAATTTCCCCGAGAGGGTGATAATATAATTGAGCATGCAATATCCCGTGAAACTATAGACGTCTTTGAAGAGTTTGATTTAGGTAATAAATAACAGGTAAATAAAGCGTTTAAACTATACTCTGATCAAGAAGTACTTTAACAACATGGGCACGGTCTGGTAGTGAAAATCTCCTCACAAACTTTCATAGTTGCAATTGCATTGCTAGAGCATATAAATTCACTTTACATCATTAGTTGCTTCTGGGTACTGGTTGTTCCACCGAAGTCCCAGTTACTTCTTCACTGCAATAATGATAATCTACTATTTATTTGCAATGTAATGAATGCTACGCGAACATGTGCCGCATCAGCTGCTACTTTCACATGTTATGGTTGCCTGTGAAAATTCGAGCTGACAGGATGCGCTACATAACACTGTATACAGTTAATTCGTTGCCCTACCATTCAGGCAATTTAAAATGTAATTCAAAACATATTTAATTTTTTTTTAAATGCACAATTGTTGAATTAGATGTTTAAATAATAAGTTCATGCATAAGAATGAAATGGAAAAATGTTCTATAAAGTATGAGGGCTGTTCGATATGTAATGTGTATTGTACCACAGCATGATAACGCTTTGCACGATTTCGTGGATGATGATACTCTTGAATAGCTCTATTCAATACCTTTCCGACGGTATAAACACGAGCCTTCAGCTCCACATAGTTTTATACTTATAGTCATTTCAATAGAACCAGTCATTGACCACTGTTATAAAAATGGTTGGGAAACGGGTTGAGAATATTGAAGAAATTAGAGCTTGTGTAAAAGTTTGCACAAAACTCAGTCATTTGGTAATGCAGATTTTTACTGAATTGGGGAAAGTTTATGGGTCTGATAAGGTATCTTATGAGACAGTTCATAGGTGGAGAAAGAAATTGTTACATTGAAATTGAATGCATATTTGTGCAATTTAAAGACATCCACAGGCAATATCATGCAAGAAGTAAAATTTATTACAGGGTAAATTACATTTTCTTTTAGATATTAGACGAAGATAAATTCCATGTGCTGGCACATCATGTTGTCATTGGCAACCAGATCATAGTTCGCAGTTGTTTGAAGTCGGTAGTTAAATCCGTCCTAAGTGTGCTCAAGGTAAAGTATTAAGTTTTATTTATCTATCATACTTTGAAGTTTGGATACCAATAAGAACATTCAGAGAACATACATTTAAAGAGACTATTTGGCACATTGCAAAATATATCAACATAGGAAATTTTCCTTCTCAGTAGTACATGTATTCTTAATGGCAAATAAAACTTCAAATTACTCGCCCTTGATTACAGGTGGCGTACGATCCGTTTACGTCCAAGGAGTTTCTAACCTCCATTTTAAGAGAGCGTCAGAAGGACACGTTTAGATTAGAAAGTTGTTCAATATTTAGTAACGATGGCAGATTACAGATCGTGGGACCTCAGTACGCTTAGAGACCAACTTAGAAAATGCAATGCACAGAAAAGAGAGTTACTTGAGATTTTCAGTTACAACCAAATTTCCTCTGTCAGATCGATTAGATAATTAACATCCAATACAATTAAACGTTTTTCAGTGAAAACCAATTCTTGATTAAGTTTACATGCTTAAACCATAGTTTAGGTTGAATATATAATATACAATACATTATAATTTTTTATGATAATAGTGGTCGATTTGCATATGTTTAAAACACTAAGATGCGGAACCCTTCAAAGAGGGGAATATTGGTTTGCACCTGTCGGTCGGTAGACCACATGTTGTCTGCTCAATATCTTGAGAACCATTCACTTGATCGTAATAATATTTAAATGTGGGTTGGTTATGAGTAGAAGAGGACCCCTATTGTTTTTCAGGTCCAAAGGTCAAGTGTCAATCTACTCTGGACATAGGAATATACCGTATTTTGCCGAATATAATACGCAGTGGTGTTTAATACGCACCCCCCACTTTGAGCCTAAAAGTTGGTGAAAAAATGCACTTCGGGTGTATAATACGCAGCAAAAATTTTGACCAAGCGGTAATCTTTATTTTATACTTAGTGTTAATTTTCACTTAATATTTTTGCAGAAATAATGAATTCTAAACAACGCACAATAATTTGCAAACTTTTTGAGATGAAGTCTACATCGCGGTAATCTTCAATGAGAATCTTCAGGGAAATATCAACCCGGACAAGCCTGTTCATTTCAGCAAAGCACAAGATTTTGTAGCATTAAAGTCTTAACTGACTTGATATTTCCTTTGTTGAAACTTAAAATCAATCAAATAGCCGATGTTATAAAGATAAAATTAAACAATTAAACTATCGCTTATTTTACTGTAATCAACACACCATGGTAGGTACAAAGATGCAAATTATCAACTCCTCGTTAACTACGATGACTATTAAAATGTGTGAAAAAAAATTTTGTTAGGTATTTCTTTACCCGGAGGGGGTATCTAACAAAAGCAGTGTACACAACAATGGCTTCGTAAAACACACGCTTTTACGCAAGAATAGTTATTTCAAAGATTCAAATTAGTATTTCATTAAAAATTAGGCCTATTCATAAAACTTACAGTAAACCAACTTTTAGCAAGTGACAAAATTATTTTCCAACAATTTTAGCACGTGACAAGGCATTGTGTACACATGCTTTCAATAATGGCGGCATGCGATGTAATGAATAGTCAGATCCAATGCAATTTGATTGGCTGTTTGTTTCATGACAATTGAATTATTTAGATATTGTAAGTATATATATCATATTTTCTGCAATTTTACGTTTCTGTAGTAATTTTCTTGAGGTCAAATTTTCTAGTTAATAAATAGGTGAATGTGAAAAGGCGTACAGTATCCAAAGCCTTGGTCTTTGAGTGAAATATTGCACTACTTAATCGCCGAGTTTCATCTGGAAAAAAAGGTCAAAAACCTATTGTGGTATATAATACGCACCCCTTTCTGGCACAAAAATATTCTCTAAAAAAAAGCGCGTATTATATTCGGCAAAATACGGTACTGTCCACTCAATATCTTGAGAATCCTTTGCTTGACAGATGTCAAACTTGGTACACTGGTACATCCTAAGAGTAGATGACCCCTATTGATTTTGAGGTCACATGGTCAAAGTTCAAGGATCAAACTGGACATTGGAATATACTGTCCGCTCTATATCTTGAGAACCCTTTGCTTGAAAGACATCAAACTTAGTACACTGGTATATCTTTAAAAGAAGATGACCCCTATTGATTTTGAGGTCACATGGTCAAAGGTCAATGGTTAAACTGGACATTGGAAATATACTGTCCGCTCAATATCTTGAGAACCCTTTGCTTGACAAACATAAAACTTGGTACACCAGTACTAGCCCAGTAGATATGTGGGAAGATTGTGCTATTAGTGATACAAGCATGAAATTTGGTACACTGATAGAGCATTCTGTTAGAAAGAGATTTGGATATAGGGACATTCCAAATTTCTCCTTGGGCCAAAATGACGGTCATTCTTTTATAATGGCCATTGTCGCGTAATATTTGATACAGGATCCATGTCAATATAACTATATTTACTTATCAAAAAAGCACATCAATGACGTTTTTTCTACATAAACAGGTTTTGGGATACCAATTAGATGAGTCAAAGCTTACATACCATTTATTTGGCCCTTCTTACTGAAATAGTTTTAAACTTTTTAAAACAAACTTAGGAAACACGAAGAAAATGAACGGGATATGTCACTTTAACACCCTGGGAGTGCTTCTATTTTACATAAAATATAGTGCACAGAAAAGCTTGGACCCAGGTGAGATAGTATTCCACATTATTGTGTACAAGTGTGTAATCTCTCCCTTCTGCAGTGGCACAGAGCTGTGCACTGGAGTGCGGCCTTAACACACTTGCACTGTTCTCTGAAACCCATCTTGCATCCACATGTAATAAATTGCCGATATGCCCCAGTTGCCTGCGGGAGGATTGTCTAATACATACCCCAGCCATTATCAATTTGAACCCAACCCTATTTACTTGGCGAAGGAATCTCTGGTGTGCAAATCGTCATCTGACCCCAACAGAAGCCGGTTTGGTAGGAATCTCTCTGATATGCTGTCTGAGAGCTTTTCGAGTTGGTGGGATGGCCTCTATTGATCTGCCACTCTGGATGAGGAGATGCTTGCAAGCCTCATTGACATGTTCTTGGCTGCTGGTTCGAATGTAGAGCAGGGCAACAAAACACTCCAGTAGATCCATGTAGTCATGTACAGTTCAACGGTTTGGCATAACAGCTAATGCACAGAAAACTATAATGACATCATCACTGGATTTCCATGTTTCCCATGCTGTTTTCTCCTTCCACTGGAGCATGGCATGGTATCATACCCAGCGAAGGCGTTTAAAAATGGCAACTCTTGGCACTTGTTCAGTCCCACTGTCATAGCCATTTTGCGGGCTTCCAAGTACCTGAAGTTCTTTCATGTGGCAAAAGCAACCCAGAGTTTATCAATGTCGAGACGTCCATCTGCTGTCACTGCAAGGATCACAATATCTGTGTCCAATGTGAAGATCGACATCTTAGTATAGCCCCGCCTCACTGCATCTTGGGCATGGAGTAATATTCTTGTATCTGCCTCCTCCTGACTGCACAGGGAGACTACAGCAACACCTCATGGTTGTATACAAAGCATATATTTGTGGTTTGTGCTGATGATTTGGTTCTCTGTTTTCGTGGTTGTTATCCTATTTGCTAGGAAGGCAAACAGTTCTACCTTGTTTTCATGTATGCGGAGGAAGGCCTGCCAGTTTCCTGGGGTGGAACTAGATGGCTAAACTCGTCTCCTGATGCTTTACCCCTCTTACAGGTGTCCGTTTTTAACTGTCTGGGAAGTATTCATCCCAAACAATATCTACCCTGTTTGAATGCTGTAGCTGAGATGTGGTGTACGGCTAGAGTACTATGTATACTCAGAGAAGGTATTTGCCATGCCAAGTGCAGCATGTTGATGATCCATCCAGGATTATGACTTCAACAAGCACTTGTTGAACTGAGGTTATGATCAAAAGTTATCCATTGCCCCATTTGTGAACTGATCTCCTCAGCCCATGGGGGCAAAATGGACCCTCCTTCTGGACGAAGTGGCAGATTCTGCTCACCAATTCTATGGGGATGCTCAGCACCATATCATAGGAAATTGAGAGACCCAGGTGAAACAAAGCATCAACAATGTCTCGTTTCCGAGTCTTTATGTGCATTAGCATGCCCAGGTACAAATGCATTGGAATCTTCCAATTGTGGCTGTGTCTGATAGACTCGATACTACTGGTACTATCTCAGAGGTGTGCGCAGCTGTCGAACATGAGGAGTTGTGATACAGATGAGTGCCTTGACTGCTCTTCAATACCATTCAAGATCATACCACCTAGTGCTACAGGAGAAGAAGCCAAGGCACTGACATTTCTTGGCAGAGGGTTTCAAATGAACCACGAAAGGTGTCATCGCTTTCAACATGTCTATTTGGACTATGTTTACGACTCCAGTACGACAAATTATCACTGTCAGTGTCGTGCTCACATGTCTTCTGCAGGGCTGAGTCAACATTCTTGTTGACAGCAAGCAGAATGTATTGACCGGACTTGTACTCCTTCAGGTCTGGAAAATATGTCATGATTTGATTTTTTAGTTTGGTCAAGACTGTTTCAAGCTGTTCTAGCCTAGTGGTGTACATACAGTCTTGTCAGGTTTACTGGCTTGAACACTGGTGCCATAAGAGCATCCATGTGGTCATCATCAATGTAGGTCACCAGTTTTTCATGTGCTATACCATGATTGATATCATCTTGATCATCCACCGTTGTCTTTGTGACCTTAGCTATGTTATACAAGAACAGACACTTCACGTGATATTGGGTTTCATGTGTTATAAGATCTCAGTTTAGCAAGAGGGTTAGGGATAGCCTTAACCCTGCCTTGTTTCCTCATTTCAGAGCAGCTGCCCTGACAAGTTTATCAAGATGGAAGCTTTGCGAAGAGAATTGTTAACCGCTGGCTTGAAATAAAAGAAACATTTTTCAAGAAGTAACTTTGTGTGGTCTACATGTACATTGTGATGTTTTGTACTTTCTTGAGATACTTTCAGATTCTTCGCTAGTTTCCATCTCTGTGTCCGATGCAATGCAGTTTTGTTATACTGTATGAATCATGCCACTTAGCCTTGTGGCTCCGGAAGTTCGACTCGGACTGGATACCTCCACCATTGTCCAGGCGGGACTTGTCTAGAGATTTTGGCAGACAACCGATCTGACTGAAGTTGTGGATATTGTCTGCAAGAATCCAGACTGTATTTCGTTTGGAATCAACTGGACAGGAAAGGATCTCAGCAGTCCTTCTGATATAACACACTTGTTTTAATCTGTCATATAAGACAAGTTTGTTACAGATGTACTGGGCTGTTGGGGATTTAAAAGCTTCAAATGCTTATTGGCCATTGTCATACAGGCAATATGCACCATCTACATTCAGTCAATATACAAATTGGAAACCAACACCAAGCAAGTACAGTGTACAAGAGAAGGTGCTGTGCAGTAGGATTATCACTTGAAAACAGGAAACAAAATAGCATAGGTAACTATTAGTAAGTTGTTACCAGCCAATGAAGTTATGACATTAGTGTATTAAGTATGTACATAACAGTCAATAATATGCTCACTGCATTGTATTTCATACTCAGTACACATGACAAGACTGATATAGGAAGCAAAATATGCAATTCATAGCCGCCAATCTGTAAAATGGCCACCATTTTAGCCCTTTGGGGAATATGGAATGTCGCTACCTCCATAATTCATTGTAATGGTATGCCCTAAATGTGTGCCAGATTTCATGCTTGTATCATCAAAGGCACAATTTCACCGGAATTTTCACATATCTGCTGTGCTATATACATCTTCAGGAGAAGATGACCCCTATTGATTTTGAGGTCACATGGTCATAGGTCAAGGGTCAAACTGGACATAGGAACATACTGTCCATTCCACATCTTAAGAACCCTTTGCTTGACAGACATCAAACTTGGTACACTGGTACATCTTCAGGAGAAGATGACTCCTGTTGATTTTGATGTCACATTGTCAAAGGTCAATGGTCAAACTGGAAATACGAATATACTGTCCGTTTGATATTACATGAATAAACCATGCGCGTGATGCCTTGCAATCACTACCTTAAACACACCTGCAAACGTGTACATTCAATTTTGATAGGTTAATATTCAAATAACCGGTAAAATTCTCTTATCAAGGTGAAGGAGAAAAATGGAATGATATTGACATAATAGACCTTGCATACTAGAAATACTTTGAATGTAAGATGATTGGTTGTGCTGAATCACAATAGCACGTCAACTGTTTAAATGGTGGAACGTTTGGGGAATATCAGTAACTGTCCCCATTACAATTGGAACTAGTTTCCATTTAGGATGATCGGATTTCCTTGGAGAGTTGTTATCTGACACATGTTCTTCTTCATAAAGTTGAATCCTAGCTTCTGCAGGCTTTGCATGTTGTCCTACTTCATGATACCTTGTTGATTGAATTTATATACAGAGTTACCTCGTTATATTGCCAGCCTATTTTGGCATTATATCGAAGGTGGCATTATAAAGAGTGTGGTCATTTTAGTTCATCAATTTGAAAACAATGTGGTTAATAAATTAATGAATTATTGTCCTAGCTTTTATTGTCATCCACATATGACAAGTTATGTAAATGCATGAAATTGTTTTGCTTTAGTTCTTTAAATTTCATTAAAAAATGTCATATTCTGCGCTTGTGCATTTGTAAAACACGTAAGTATATCTACAATAGTTTCATTTGTGTCATGGTAGGTTCTACGATGACAGAATATGTTGAGCGGTTGACAAACACACATGTAATGCTGGCTACAACTTTTTTTCTGGAACACAGAAATATGACGTCACACACATAAATACATGTACATACAAAAGTCACATGGTATATGAAATTTACAGCAGTTGATAGCAAGCCTCATCATATAGAGATTTGGTTTGTGTGCAAACAAACATTGGCGGAAGTTGCAGCTGATGGTAGTTTCGTTTCTCAGTTGTTCATGTGTAGGCAATATCACTGGACAATTCTAGGGACAATTTTTAAATGAGTTTGTACAAGTTTTTGCAATTACCTATGCTTACTTGTTTTCATGATGCATACTAAATTTAGTTTCGCTACGATTCACCGAACAGACCAATTATGTATAATTAGGGCTTTTGATCCCTGGTCATTGGCATTGTCATCGGCGGATGTATAAAGGCAATTTGGCCTTTTGTACCTGAAAATGGGTGGCGGATGGCGATGGGCGAGGTTGGTGTTATATCAGGGTTTTTAGCATATATGGAAATCTGTTCTACACTTTTCAATGGCGGTATGTGCAGGTGGAGATATACTGAGGTAACACTGTATATATAATAGATATGATATGTTTACCATTTTAGAGCCTACTTCCCAAAGGTTGTTGCCGAGTAATTCCCTACAGTCATGTGTATGAAGAATCCTGGAAGTGTAACTTTTTGGGTCTTGCACCTGAGGTAGATCTCCCTATGCATATAATGTCAGACGAAACATTTGTGTTGGTTGAAGTCAGTCTTGATGAACCAAAACCAACAGACACACAGTTGGAAGAGGATACTGATAAACTTCTCAAAAGACTACTTTTCAACTTGGCCAGTCCTAGAAAATTACCTGACAAAGGTAAGCTTTTAATTGACATGAAAATCAGGCCTGGAGGTTATAAAACTTTTACCGTACTCATACTCAAACTCGTACTCCGTGCTCCGAGTATGTGCTCCGTTGAGTACCGTTCTCAAAACCGAGATTATAAAACTCTTTGAGTTCGTTCTCCACTGAGTCGGGAATTGATGCTGTACTCAAGAACCGGTATTGGAAATCTTCAGACTTTTAAGGTAAGATTGTTTTACATGTAAACATAAAGTACTATATCGGGGCCTCCTATACACATGTCATACATGTTTACATATTTAAATGTCAATACATAATGCGTATAACGTTACAATATATCATCATCTGCTGTTAGCAATTTACAATTAGACTTAAGTAGGGAATATGGAGGAGAAACAAAAGATTAAACGGAAATGGATGGAGAATGAGGAAACTGCCCTCATCCAATATGTTTTGGAGAGGGAGGAAGAGCTTTTTGGAGACATGAAGGGGGCGGGATCAAAGATAAAGGCGGCGTTAAAGCGGGAGGGATGGGACGAGATATGTGAAATGCTAAACTCGTAATTATACTTTTTTTTTCATAGACTTAGATGCAATGATATTATATGTTATATATATATATATATGGTGCAAATTTAACATGCTTTTAATTTTATAATTGATTTAATATTGCTACCTATCATTTCAAGTTATATGTTTATAACATGTGTTAATACATCTGCGATTTCACTTCTTGAAAACAATCAACGATATCGCGATTGCGGTTGCTATCTATAGATGCCATATTGTTAACATGTCTTCTTTTACGTCCGCAATACTCCGATCCAGCTTACAGCTGGGGGAAAAAAAACAACCTATAACTAAAAACAATCCCCCTAATTCTAGATTAGTAGCTTATTGAAATTATCATTAAATATAAGAATTTTTCACTATATCAGGGCTGTAACAGCATCTTAAATTATTTACTTTCTTATATGAAATAATTTAATAGTTTTCTTATTTCAAATTGCTAAAATAATCTGTTATACCAGATTAATTTGTTATGTAGTTTATAACCTGAGTACTTGCTTATCTTATGAGTATTATTTTAGACAATTCATAAGTCTTCGAAGAGAGCCAGATGAAATTAAGAAGAAGTTCTTCAATCTGAGGCAGAGAGGTACCAAAATTTATGCAAATATTCATATGTCACTGAAATATATATTCATCCTGAACAATTGAATTCTTATCATATAACAGATATTTTATAGATTAGTC
This sequence comes from Ostrea edulis, assembly GCF_947568905.1. Taxonomy (NCBI): domain Eukaryota; kingdom Metazoa; phylum Mollusca; class Bivalvia; order Ostreida; family Ostreidae; genus Ostrea; species Ostrea edulis. Next base: position 47,019,574 of record NC_079167.1, read on the forward strand.
TAGGGAATATTCATGTCATTCCATCTTAAAATTTATCTGTTTTTATCAATGTGAAAATAATACATCCAATTGCAGCAAAGGAGAAGATTGATTTTATCAAGAGGGCACTGGAGGAGGTCCTGCTCTACCACCCTTGACAGCTGGGGAGGAAGCTGTGGCACTATCCCTTCAGAATAGACCAGTGGCAGGTGGAATTGATGGAGGGATAGATACTGATGGTACATGTACCTAATTTTTTACTTACTTTTAAGATATTTTTGCTTTATTGAATATAGGATTAAACATTCTTTTTGAAGAATTTATCGATGTGTAAACTCCGGACATTTTACTCACAAACTGAATAAAAGTGCGAAGCACTTTTATGTTAAGTTTGTGAGTAAAATGTCCGGAGTTTACACATCGATAAATTCTTCAAAAAGAATGTTTGATTCTTATAATTCCAATTTATTCACTTTATTAACAATTGCAAAAATTTGAATAGTTTCCCCCACTATGTTATTTGTTTTCAGGCGTGTATGAATACATCGCGTTTTCGGGTTTATTGATGTATAAACTCTTGTTCAGCTTTATTTTTGTCCAATCAAAACAATTGTAATAAATAACATTGGAATTATGATGTAGTGATTGTAAACAGCTCAAAAGCTTGCATGCAATAGTTCATTCAAAATGTGGATTACTGTATATGCCTAACTAAAAGCAGTGCAATGTCACATAAAGTGTCTCAACATTGATCATGTATGATACGGTGACATCAGACTGAAAATGGTTAGTCTCCAAAACTGTTCAGTGGCATTATACTAGTGATTCTTAATGTGGCTACTACTCTGCTCGGTGCTGGTTCAAATCTCGCTTGCGCCGATAAGCGAGAAAGTTTCCCAGTTTACTTTCGGAAGGTCGGTGGTCTCTTCCAAGATACATTGTATATGGGTTCTCTCTTCCATCAATAAAAACTGGGCGCCACCAGGTAAATGAAAAATTATGTGTGGCGGAAAACAGCAAATCAATTAATCATCAATATAAAGTCGGGGGACACATTGTTTGTCTCGCAGTCCTTCTGAAACTTTAACATTGCTCATATTTTTTAATGGAGAGTTATAAAACCTTTATACATGCATGTATTTTATATGTGGATTCCTTGTGACAATACTTTCTTTCAGTACCAAATTTATAAAAAAAAATATTATGCACCAAAGGGAGCATATTGTTTCATGAACACATCTTATTCCTTCAAAACTTAAGTTTTTAAAGTATGCATAATGTTATCTTATGCAGAAGCCCCTAGTACATCTGCAGACAATGTTGAGCCTCCTGCAGCTGAGCCTCCTGCAACTGAGCCCCCTGCAGCTGCAGCAACATTTGATGAGACAGTGCATGCAGAGTGTGACCTGAGGTCTGCCAGGAAGAGTAATATGTGTATTAATATAATGAATACATCAATAACTTATTTTGCACCAAGAAGTACTCAACAAATTGTGTGTCAAGTCTATATTGAGCATGCAAGTGTTTGCATTATCTGCACATAAAAACAAAGACTTTGCATCAGTTCTGTATCATTAACATTAATAGTTTTATTATTTGCTACATATAAAAATAATTTCATAAGAATTATCTGAAACAAAATTCAGTTGGATAATATGTGACAGGCAAATGCTACTAAATCATATTAGTATTGCTATATACTAGTATTGCTACAATCATGTCTTTATATATATATATATATATATATATATATATATATATATATATTGCATATTATTGCAGAGCTAAAAAATCAGACGCAAAGGAGCAACAGAGGGCCCTGTTAGAGAACATCAGGCTGGACAACAGGTGTCTGGAGTTGGAAATCACAAAATTGCAGAATGAGTCAGAGAAACTTATAGTGGAGACAAATTTTTATAAAACAAAGACTTTGTACATTCAGAAAAAGATGCAGAATGAGTTTCAAATGTCAATAGAGTCATAAGTATTTAATATTTCCAACTTCCTTCTTTGTTATACATTCTTTGGTTGATTTTATACCTGCTAAATCAGTACATGAAACTATTAACTACTTAGAAAGTTTAGAATTCCTTCACAAGAAATATCAAAAATCATAAATTTATTACCATTTCCTGGGGTGTTTTTTAATTTTAAAAATTGTTGTCCATCCTGATGTTCCCTCCTCCAATGTCATGTCTAATACTGCAATTTCTGTGATTGTCTGATATTTTTAAAGTTAAAATTTTCTTTTATAATTATGAATTCAAATATGTTATTTGAAAAAAAATATTACTTAGATTAAATTAGACAAAAGTTGTCTTTACTATGAAGTATATGTACCACCTTAAAAAGTTTTTTTTCCGCAAATTAGTTGTACACAGATTATTTGAAATCATAATTGTCATTACACTAGCATATACATGTATGTAAATATTTATAGAATGTGTACAGAACTTTCCAATTTCTTTATGTAAATTTCCTCTCTTTTTATACAAAACTAGACTGTAGAAAATGTAACTGTCTTTGAGTTTTTAAAGTAGATGCACATGTGTTTACTATTCTATAATGCATTTGCTGAATATCTAGTTTTTAAGCATTTTGTAAAAGTGATTTAAATCATCATGCATTTCTACATAATGAGAAATGTATATCAGTGTAAGTGTACATTTTTTAAATTATGAATTATATCAGATTGAAATGTAGAGGTTTATGTATGTGTGATTGTTAGAGAGTTCGAGTAGTATTCAAGTATTTTTACTTTATATATTTTTTTTTTGTATGATAAGTAATATTACAAATACTTGTCACACAGATGTCTGATATAAGTTTATTCAGTCTATGATTATATAAGTGATTGTTGCATACCATAAATGAATTTATCAATAATATCACATATTAAGTTAATAGCAAAATCTAAGTTTATCAATATAGTGCTGTTAAGGGGAATAACTCTTGATTGTAAACTACATTGTAAGGTAGTTTTAAACATTTTATTGTAATCTATGTTGTGTGTGTGTGTGTGCGCGCACGCGCTATTGGTCCCAGATATTATTATACCCCCCGCAACAAGTTGTGGGGGGGGTATACTGGAATCAGGTTGTCCGTCTGTCTGTCCGTCCGTCCGTCCGTCCGTCTGTAGACGCAATGGTTTCCGGGCTCTAAAGCATTATCCTTTCCACCTACCGTCACCATATCATATATATGGACTACCCATGGGATGAAGATGTTCCCTATCGATTTTGAGGTCAAAGGTCAAGCGCACTGGACATGGAAGTAGCAATATGGTTTCCGGGCTCTAAAGCGTTATCCTTTCCACCTACCGTCACCATATCATACATATGGACTACCCATGGGATAAAGATGTTCCCTATTGATTTTGGGGTCAAAAGGTCAAAGGTCAAGCGCACTGGACATCGAAGTAGCAATATGGTTTCCGGGCTCTAAAGCGTTATCCTTTCCACCTACAGTCACCATATCATACATATGGACTACCCATGGGATGAAGATGTTCCCTATTGATTTTGGGGTCAAAAGGTCAAAGGTCACGCGCACTGGACATCGAAGTAGCAATATGGTTTCCATTTAAATTCTTTAATGGCTTTTTTCATTGCATGGAGATGCTGTGTTCCTAGATACCTTTTGGATCATAATACTGAAGTTTTACCTATTACCAACACCCTTTGGGAGATTGGGGTAAGCGGAGGGTATTCTTAGTGAGCATTGCTCACAGTACCTCTTGTTTTTGGGCTGAAAATTTATAAAACACCTGTGTTGAACCTAATTAATTTAAACAATATTTTGTTGTGTATAATACATAAAAGGATTGGACAACAGGTGTTGCCTATATAAGCCCTCTCCATACAAATACATGGTCAAGGTCATACAGATATAGTTATTATGTAATGATAATGAAGCAATATAATATTTTAAAATACATTTATATATGTTTAACAGTTTCCATTTCTCTGATAATTTACAGCTTGATGTATGAATGACAAATATAAGTTATGTATGGGTATAGAAATTTACTTCACAGGAAAAAGATATAAACAAGTTGGTTCTGTGGTTTGAGAATGAAACATTTTAAGAAATTAAACAAATCTATTTGTAGACAAATAAATAAATTCATGCACAATTTTGAAAATTGTAACATTTTGGTTATAACTGAGATTATTGTCACCATACAAAATAGGTTCTAAGGATAAAGGTAATTGTAATTTTAGATCATTAAAACTTTGTATCAGTATTTGTCTTTGTGTACAATATTTTGGACACTTCAGAAAAAAGTGAAGTGTGGTTTCAGGACTATTTTGACACAAGTCACAATTAGGATTTTCCCTAATAAAGTGCTTAAATAATTTAAAAGCTGTAAATATGTTTATAATGATGTAGCAATTCAATGATGTTTGAAATTTTGAAACAAGATATAACATAAATTGATTTGAAGCCTCCAAATGAACTGACATTCATAAATACAAACTTCCTTAGGGCTGACAGTAACTTTTAAAAAAAATTGGTAACAGTGTGTTGTCTCATGGCAATACCATCATTCCTACCATGGATTTGACCCATCATACCATCACCATCCACAGGCCGCAAGTTTCCATCGTCGTTTTGTAGGATATCACCTCTCTCCATACCAATGTTATGGAGGACCACACACGCTACTACAAAAACGGCTGCCTGTGGAGGCTCTGTCAAAATTTCATGGTGAAGAGCCTGAAACCTTTTCTTTAGGACACCAAAAGTCTGTTCTATTAGAACCCTTGTTCGGCAGAGTGCATCATTGAAAGCAGTTTCTGCTGGGGTTGATGGATTCAGAAATGGTGTCATAAGAAATCGCCGGCAGGGGTAGCCAGAATCACCCAATAGCAATCCATCATGTTGTCCTGCAATACGAAATTTTGTGAATTACACAAGGACGATTACAAAACAATTCTTCAATTTTAGGATTGGTATAATTTTTGCTTGCAAATTCCTTTGCTATAATATATTCAAACTCCTAAAGAATTAATATTTTGTGTCCATTTCTTTTATATTAAAATTGGAATAGTGCTTCTAAAGGTGCAAGTTGAAAATTTAACACAAGATGCATAGACAATCGGGCTAGGTATATTCAGAAATGAAGGTCAGAGTGATTTATTACATACAAAACATACCATTCTCAAACTGTGCACACAGCGCTGATTGTCTAAAGATGCGGCTGTCATGCACAGATCCTGGCCAGCTAGCCACACAACTGGTTACTTTGAAGGTTTCATCACAGCACATCTATTACATCATAAATGGAAGAATTTGCATCACTACTAACTACATTGCCACAGGTTGTTAAAATTCCATTCCTATATATATTTTCATTTTACAATACATAATTATAGAAAATGTTTGACCTGAATAAATTTTAAAATGAGCCATGTGTATTGGTGCCTCACCACAATGAATTTACTCAAGATTTGATTAAGATTTTGATACTCTTATTCGTATACCACTTGCCAATTATACCATCTAATGTGGAAATATATGACAATTGTACTAGATACCAACATCAGGGAAGGGACTCGGATAAGTTGTGAGAACTTGTTTCCGGTCCTTTTGTATATTGAATACACATTATACAATAAAATACATTGCTTGAAATAACTCAATATTCAGGTTGAATATCAATAACATATTTTTTAAATTAAAAATAGAACAGTACATATAAGTAATAAATGTAACAATTAAAGAATAAAAACATGTAGTGTACTTTAAATTTCTGCATTTTGTTTCATTTCAATTTAGTAATTACATAAAAATCTCTTATTATGCAATTTTTAAAATCAATTATTTGAAATCTGGAACCCCTACCCCTTTCTCAGGAATTGAATGGCACGTGCATTTTACCTGAACATTTAAGGAGTGATATCCTTTACGATTCACATAGTCAACTTCATTCTGCTTGGGTTTTTTGATTCTTATTTGTGTCCCATCTATGCATCCCAGTATGTTAGGAAAGCCTGGAATAGAAACATTGAATCACAGGTATCAGAATTTTAATTTAGTCAATAAATAGCTCGATTTAAAAAGAAAAAGAAAATTTTTTTTTTTATAAATATTGTATATGTATATATATATAAAAGATTCCTATACTTTGAGGATGTGGTTGAACAAACAAAACAGGTATAGTAAACATTATGATTATGTATAGTAAAACTATATTTCTAAAACAAAAACAAAAAAAATATAAGTAGCAAATATAACACAAGTTTATTGTATCATCCAAATAATGTTCAATTCAATTCTCTGTTAAAATGCATTTCTAATTATGTTTCTGTAATATAGATGATCTCATTTCAGTGTGCACTTTCGTGAAAAATTAGGTGTTAGATCCGCCCACATCTAAGCGGATCTAACATCGTCCGAAACTTGCATAATATCCCATGTTATTATTTCTCCAATTTTGTAAATACAGCACAATATGTGTAAATTTTTACAGCTGTTACATCATCAAACAGAATCTTACAAAAAAACCCACAAAAAACAACCCTCCTAAGACTTCTTATTGTTTACTACAAAAAGAAAGTACACACCGGGCTTGCGCAAACATATTTCCTTAGTGACGACCGGAAGATAAACATTGTGTACCTACCTGCAATGGTAGAGAAGGCACGTTTTGTTCTTGCAGCATCGTTGACTGTGGGAAATCGAATGAACCTTCGTCTCAGATTTGAAACATGGGCAGAAATGTCTCGTATACATGTACCAGCGGTGCTGCGGGAAATGTTTAGGGAATCCCCGATTAACAAGTGAATTGCACCCGACGCGAGGTAGCGCAGACACACGAGTAGCTGAAGAAGGGGTGGGAGGGGGTTACTGCGTTTCGTAGGGTGTCTCAGATTTGGAAGTAGACTGAGTATATAGTAGATCGTCTGAGGGCGAAACCTACAACGATCAAATATTTCGTCCTCCTCAAACACTTCCAGTGGATTTGAACGGTCTCTGAATAGCCTGGGGCGTCTTTGTTGTTGATTTTGTAGAAGCAGGCGGCGATAAATTTGTCTATGTGCCGCCATGTTTGTTTTGAGTACAACTCTGAGCAAGCTCCAAAGCAGACTCGAGAAATCTTGAGTATGTACTCCATTTGAGTATGAGAATAATGTTGTATAAAGTTTTATAACCTTGACTTTTGAGTATGAGTATGATTTTGAGCACGGAGTTTGAGTATGAGAACGTGCTCAAAAAAGTTTTATAACCTCCAGGCCAGTCTTCTCAGTAGTCTCGTTCAACCAGACGCTCTGCTTTCTCCGTAAATATCCGACGAGCAGAGAGTCTGGTAAAGACACGCGATAATGTTTGTAACGTCAGAATGACGCTTAGCAAAATATCGGTATTGAATTTGATTGGTTGATTCAACACTTCTCCAAAATAACGACTAAAGAAGAAATTTGTAATAGATTGAATTTGCTGTTTAAGCCAAAGGATTTACAACTAGTGTTTATAAAATTTTTGTAAAAGGAAATGATTTATTTGCTTTTCTACCCACTGGAAATGGTAAGACTGTTTTATTAAAATTACTTTAGGAGGCAAAAACGAAAGTACAATTTCCAGCTGACAAAGACTGTAATTTTTTTCTCTTGTACATGTAGTAATGATTTTCCCATTAGCATCACTAATGAAGGATCAACTAATTAGCATCAAATCTTGGAAATGACTGTTTATGTCGGAGAGATTCAAACCGAAACTAAATTAGCGCTCCCTAGCGGTAACAGTTATTGCGGGTCTTTACCAGACTCTGCTTGTCGGAGTGTTTGGTTGAATGACACTATCTTCTCAGTTGCTCTCAAGAACATCTGGAAAACAAAGTTTCTAAAGGTTGAAAGTAGAGAAATTTTTATTATTTTTATGACACCCCCCCCCCCCCCCCCTATGAAAAAGAGGGGATTATTGTTTTGCACCAGTTGGTCTGTTGACCATGCACAAGTATTGCCTGCTCAATATCTAAAGAATCCTTTGCTTGACAGTTACCAGACTTGGTACAGTGGTTGCCTTTAGAGAGTAGATAACCCCTATTGATTTTTAGATCATGAGGTCAAGGGTCAGTGAAAAAGAGGGGATTATTGTTTTGCACCAGTTGGTCTGTAGACCATACGCAAGTATTGTCTGCTCAATATCTAAAATACCGTTTGCTTAACAGTTACCAAACTTGGTACAGAACCCTTTGTATCAATAGATTATGTTGATTCATGAATCATTGTCTTTCTGACAGTAATTCCTGCTTGTTATTTCCGATGTGCATTGACCTCGGAGGTCATCAGTTGCTGTCAACCCACACACTGATTCTACACATCATGCTTGTCCGTACGATCAATTTGTGTCTGGACGGACTTTGACAAAAATTTAAAATTATACGTCACTGTAAGGGACTTGGGTCACCAGCAGTCCCAAGTTGAAACTAGGCCTAGCAGAAATGTGTTTTAATGCAATTCAGCTACCAAGTACCTAGAAAGTTTTTGGTTGACAAATAACGATTCACAGGTGAAATGGAAGACATCTAAACATTGAAATATATATAATAATAAATATGAGTTGCGAAAAGGGACCTTCGGGACAATATTTTTAAAAATGGGTTTTTATTTTTTTCTAAAAGTATACATCTTCCTGGTTATTTTGATACCAAAGTTTACTTTGAACGTTACACCTAACCCATAGTAACACTGCTATGAAATACATGCATTGATCCTGAGATAACGTCATAAATGATTGGATAACGTCAATATCGTTGGAACATCATTGTAAAGAAAACAAAGACTTAAATATTCAATGCAATTGAATTTTATCAAATGCAATCAAAGAATATACCAATGGTGACCATTTTAATGACTATATATACAATGCTAAGTGGATTTCTGAAATAGTGATCAATTATGGACAAGAAAAACAAATATCGTAAATCATCAACAACAGAATTTCACCATCATCGCTCTTCAACATTTGTACAAGTGGTATCCTTGTTTGGGTCACGGACCATGCGGAACAGGTAGCGTCGCTCTCAAGGTAATCCACTGGGAGGAATGTCAGGCATTAAGTTCATATTGTTAAATCTTCTGATCTGATGGTGGGCTTCAGCAGAATGAATTCTCTCTCTGTATCTGCTGCACCACTCTTAACAAACAGCTTATCTGTGTATAGATTGATCTATGAAGTATTCCAAAACGACAGTTGTACAAATATTAGGAGTAAACCATGGGTATGGAATCTTAATACTACCCTATATAGAACTATCACATGAAATATTGAAATTTATATCTAGACAATCCGTCATGCAAACCTGGAGATGAAAATCTGAAGTCTTGTAAGTTGTATTTTTCGTATGCCTTTGACGGACATCATTCAGAAGAAGTATTCAAGGTAATGGTAAATGTCTTCCAGTCGTACCACTTTCATGAAATTTCACCAGGCCTGGATTTCCCAAAGAAAACTTGGACTTAAGTTTGAGATTTTACTCAAATTTTGACTGCTCAAATAAAAGAATACTCAAAGTTAAGTTTGAGATTTTTTTTTCAAGAAATACAAGAATATTCGTCTGCATTATTATTGTATAAATAACTGTCGGCTGTAACAACGTTACTTTTTCGATCGATTGTGATGTTATTCTAAGCATGTCACGAAGGTCCCTTTTCGCTTATTTCAGTATCTGTTGATTGATTGTATCTTGTTTAACGTCTCTCTCGAGAATTTTTCACTCAATATGGTGATGTCACCAAGACTGGTGAAGGGCTTCAAATTTAGACAGTGCTTACGGCCATTGAGCAGTGAGGGTTCTTTAGCGGGACATGGGACTGTGACACAGGACATCCGTTTTTAAGGTAATCTCCGAGGACCCGTGACATTCACACCTGATGCCGAGCGTTTGGCGATGGAACTGTCACTACCTGTTTTAACGACTTAGGTCTGTCACGGCCGGGATTCGAACCCCAGCCTTCCGCATGCGGGGCGAACGCTCTAACCTCTAGGCCACCGAAGACTGACAAGTAATTACACTAGTATTAATAGCAATCCCTTTCTATATTGCCTATATATACCTATATATTTATAAAGTCTGAATGCTGTTCGTGTCTTGTGTACTTTCAGTGTGTAACAATAAGCACACTCAAAGTGAGATTTAGTATTTACTAAGGGTGAAACGTTATACAGATAAACCACAACACACACTAGATAAACATAACGTATCACGGTACAAATAAGGAATAACTGTCCTGTTTGGGTGGATTATGAGTTTATATTAAACACAATTAGATCACATGGTGATTGGCATAAACGCCGAAGGCATTTATGCATACAAATACCATGTGGGCCAATCACTATCAGCTCGTTACCCTCCCAAACTAGACAGTTATTATTTATATTATCTCCTAAATTTAAGAAATTTTAGAATTTTTATTAATATCGATTAATGGTAAAATTTGTCTATGTCTAACCTTCGACCGAAAGCTAGCTTGAGTGACGTCACAATGGCACGTGGAATGGTGATTCATGAGATCATAAACCCATTGTCTATTTGGTAGTGTTATATAGAACAGAATGTAAATATAAACATATACCAGTACCTGTTTATCGCAATCTATTTACATTCTGCATTGAAGACTTGACTCCAATTCAGTTCTTGAAGTAAAGTTATTAGTTTTGAAATCCTTAATATGTTGTCTAATTTAAGTATTCATCGCAATTTTGCTCGTTCACAAAACAAATATAGTAAGTGGTTTTCAAAAAAAAAAAAGAACCTACCTACCCACACTGAAAAATCTGAGTTGCGTTACAGCAAACATACAATTTTTTAAGGATGGCCTAAATACAGAAACATACCAAAAAAAGCATGCTCTTTTCGACTAAATTTGGTCGTTCCAAATTTAGTCAAGAAAAGTATACTTTTTTTGTACTATAAGAGAACAAAAGTATACTTTTAGCTTTTCTTTATTTTCTACATAGTACATAAAAAGTATGATTGGAAATACAAATCAAAGTACTGATAGACGGTGCATGGATTGGGAAAAGCTTAGCTAAGGTGACCTTAAAAAGTAACTTCCTGAATGAGCAATCCCTAATGGTGATTCATTTTGTAATGATAATTCAAGAATGGTAAAACAAAATAAACGAGTTCAAAGAGAGTTTGTTAAATCCAAAAAGAAGAAACATGCATTGTACATATAGTTTAAAAATGCAGTTCCCAAAATTGAATTAAGGTCATGTTTTGTAAATGAGCTATTTGTTTTCTCATGTGAGAATTTCCCCCCTTGACTGCTACGCACGACTATTGTCGCGCTGAATTTTGATATTTAATTACATTGTTATGAAGAGAATAACTATGATGATTGTATAAAAACTGTCTTTTGGATGGAAAACTGTCCACATCTGAAAGGATTTTGTCTTTGTTTATGTTTAATATTATTTCTTTTCCAGTAAGATACTATGCTTGCTAGATTTTTATGCAGAAACAATAAACTTTTATACAAATTCTTTTTAAAGAAACCCTATTTATTCCTATAAATCTGCTGTAAAAATCCCTATATTTGCCCTATAAACTGCAAAAAAAAAATCCTTCAATTTTTTAGACCAAAAGTGGCTTGACACCCTGTGAATATTAAACTGAGAAGAGACATAGATGTTATTTTTCTTTTTACAGGTCTAGATAGTGAACTTTTAGCTCACCTTAGCCAAAGGCTCAAGTAAGCTTTTCTGATCAAAATTTGTTTGTTGGTGTCGGCGTAAACTTTTCACATTTTCATCTTCTCCATTTTCATTTGTTACCTCGCACTAACCCTTGACATCAGTGACTATCAAAAAGTTGCTCGTTCTGATTGGTTCCCACAAAAGAGTGGGAACCAATGAGAATGCGGTTCTATTTCTAACAATGTGAAGCGAGAGATTCAAATAAAAACATGTGTATTGATACCTACAGTTATGGCAATTTCAATTGTTTAAGTCTTAAACAAAAAGGTTTCCAAACTTGATCTATCAATAAACGTAATTAGTGGTGTAAATATTACAATTGCAGTTGTTTATCAATACAGCAGTATGATCGCGTCATTTGTATCCATGTACACTACAATAAGATGCAGTGATTTCATTGGATGTTTTATTTATAATGGATTGTGTATTGGTCTAATGAGCCCAACTTTTATATAGGACTGATGTCAAGGGTTAGTGCGAGGTAACGAATCAATAACCCTTGACTTGTGAAGATGCTTCTTCTCCAGAACCACTGGGCCAATTTCAACCAAACTTGACACGAAGCATCCTTGGGTGGGTCATGCCCCCTTCAAAGGGGAGATAATCACAAAAATGCAGAAATGGGGTGGGGTCATTTAAAAATCTTCTCAAAATCCCCCAGACCAGAGGAACATGCAAACTTAGCATTTTGTTGCCAGTATAATGTCGCAAGCATTTGGAAATTATGAAAGATCATACCCGGATGTAAGCTTTAACTGCACTAGACTTCGATCTACCCATGATTTTAATATCTTCTCTGAAACCCCTAAGAGGTGCATATGCCCCCCATCCCCATTCAAAATGAATGAGACTTATATGTAGATGTGTCAACTTGAATAAAATGCAAGGTTTTGTGCAAAATTGAAGTTAACTGACATGAAGTGAGAGGCTTGCCATTTAAGTGAAGCAATAATGGGCCAGGTGATATTGCTGCAATGTTTGAAATAAGATAGTGGTTTCATTACTAAGCCCAATATGAACAATCGAACCTTTAGCATACTGATCTGTCTTGGAACCCCTAATGGTTAGTTTAATTTGATTTTTGAAGGAACTGAAGATCCTGAATGGAAATTACAAGTGAAGAGTTGTGAGAGACTATTAGCTCAGTGACTCTAAGCAATGCAAAGAATGCCAAGTGAAAGGCCAAAGTAAATAATGTGGCCGCATCATAATTTTTGCAAACTGAAGGGAGTGCCAATGTAATGCGATTTAAGAGGAGGAGAGAAATGGGAGCCTGCATGTCCTCTAAAGGATTTAAATGATGCATGCCTTCTAGCATATTCTTAACTATGAATACTTTAATTGTGTCTTGTTTTCCTTGGATTTGAAGCTAATAACTGAGTCCACTAATGTAACATTTTGCCGTGAATATGATATGTTATTTGTAGATAAATAAGCTAAATAATAAACAATTTGTTCAACAGAAGGTGCAGGAAGCATGTACTGAATTCGAAATTTAGTAAAGGAGTCTAGTGCTCTGCGATAAGTTGCTGTGTTTTTGGCAACTGCTGCTGCAAGTAGTGACTACACGACCTTCAAGATTTCCCATAATGCCAGGGGTAACTGGGTAGGATACATGTCTGCCTGAGGGAACCAGTGATTTGAAATGATCCCACTGAAAGTGAGAAATAGCATCCACAATTGAATTCCTACATCCAGGAATATGGACTGCTTTTATTTGTATGTTGTGTTATAAGCAAAGGAGAACTAAAGATCGCACTAGCTGCGTAACCCTTTCTGATTTGCCAGTCTGGGAATTTAAAATATGTACTATAAACGCAAGATTGTCAGTATTTAGTAACAGTTTCTTAGCAATAAAACAATCTACCCATACCCATATTGCACACAAAATTGGTATCAATTCTAAGACGGTAATGTTCCCTGAGTATCTGCGAGTCCCATGTAATGGGCCACCTAATAACAAACCATCTGTTATTGAAAAAGGCCCCACCTCCCCAAGAAGCACAACTATCTGTAAATAGGGTATTGGATGACCAAGTTAATGCCGGAAATGGTGTTTGGCCTTTGAAGTTCTTAAGGAAGTCCAACCAAACCTGAGCATCCTGTTTCATACCCTGGGTAACTCGCACACGAAAATAAGACTTGTGTATACCTATGGTAGAATTATAAAATCTAAGAGTAAATGCTCTACTACCTGGGATTGCCTTCGAGAAAAAATTAAAAGAGCCGCACAATGACTATTTCTTTAGGTGTAACCTTGTTTAACGCGCCTAAAAATAACATTTCCTTAAGCTGTATAGACTTAATTTTCTTTTGGGATGAAAATTGTTTGACTAATTGTGTCGATGCCCAAACCTAAAAATGTTAGCTTAGTGGTTGGACCCTCGGATTTTTTTGTCATTTATGGGAACTCCGATTGCTTGACATGTTTGTCTAAAGACTTGAGCGATGGTATAGCAATCTGAGACCTTTGCTTACCAGCAAACAAAAAGTCATCAAGGTAATTAATGATATTGCTATTGTTTGCCTCTTTTGCTACTATCCAATGAAGTAAAGAAGAAAACTTCTCAAATGTCGAACAAGCAATGGAGCATCCAAATGGCATGCATTTATCAATGTAGAATTGGTCATCTATACACATGCCTAATAAGGAAAAATCTGTAGGATGTACAGGCAACAGTCTAAATGCACTTGATAAATCTGTCTTGCACAATAAAGCCCCCTTCCCTAATGTTTGGATCATTTGAATAGCCTGGTCAAATGAGGCATATAAAACAGAACTCAATTGTGGGTCGATAAACTGGTTTACACCATTTCCTGATGGGGCTGACAGGTTTGTTATTAACCTTCAGCTACCATCTTTTTAGGTCACCTGGTTGTCGTCCGTCATCGTGCATTAACAATTGAACATTTTTAACTTCTTCTTAATGACTACCAGTCCAATTCTTTTCAAATTTGGTATGAAGCATCACTAGGACAAGGGGGACTTAAATTGTAAATTTCAGGACTCTGGGGCCCTAGGGGTGGGGCAAAAACTGCCCAAAATTGACCAATTTTCAAAAATCTTCTTCTCAAGAATCACATACATGTAAGAAAAACTAAATGCATGGTGATGTAGAGCAGGAAAGCCTCTACCAAAATTGTAAATTTAATGATCCCCAGGGTAGGGGTTCTAGAACGACCCCAGGGCGGGGCCAAACTTGTTATATAGTGTTTATGTGGAAAATACTTAAATTACATCTTCTTTAATGCTATTAATACTAAATTGAAAGTAAATAGATATTTAGAAAGAACAGGTAGTCCTTTACCAAAATTTTAAATTTGATTATTCCAGGGGTAGGGATTTTGGTATCGGGGTGGAGCCAAAATGGTCAGTTATTAAATGTGTGAACAATAGACATTTTTAACTTCTTCTTGATAACTATCATTCCAATTCTTTTCAAATTTGGTATGAAACATATTTAGAACAAGGGAAACATAAATTGTAAATTTCAGGATTCCTGCACCCCTGGGGCCTTAGGGGCAGGGCAAAAACTGCCCAAAATTGACCAATTTTCAAAACTCTTCTTCTCAAGAACCACACACATATTAGAAAAACTAAATGCATAGTAATGTAGAGCAGGAAAGCCTCTACCAAAATTGTAAATTTCATGATCCCCGGGGTAGGGGTTCTGACCCCAGGTTGGGGCCAAACTTCTTATATAGTGTTTATGTGTAAAACACGTACTTAAATAACATCTTCTTTAATGCTATTGATACTAAATTGAAAGTAAATAGATATTTAGAAAGAACAGGTAGTCTTTTACCAAATTTGTAAATTTGATGATCCCAGGGGTAGGGGTTTTGGTATCAGGGTGGGGCCAAAATGGTCAGTTATTAAATGTGTGAACAATAGACATTTTTAACTTCTTCTTGATAACTATCATTCCAATTCTTTTCAAATTTGGTATGAATCATCATTGGGACAAGGGGGGTATACATTGTAAATTTCAGGACTCCAGTACCCCTGGGGCTGTAGGGTCGGGGCAAAAACTGCCCAAACTCAACCAATTTTCAAAAATCTTCTCAAGAACCACACACATGTAAGAAAAACTAAATGCATAGTGATGTAGAGCAGGAAAGCCTCTACCAAAATTGTAAATTTCATGATCCCTGGGGTAGGGGTTCTGACCCCAGGGCGGGGCCAAACTTGTTATATAATGTTTATTTGTAAAACACTTAAATAACATTTTCTTTAGTGCTTTTGAAACTAAATGGATAGAGCAGGTAGTCTTTTACCAAACTTGTAAATTTTGATTTTCCTCTGGCGAGTAAGGGTTTTGACCCCAGGGTGGGGCCAAACTTAGTATATAGTATTTATGTGTAAGTTTGCTGATACTGTATAAAATCTAAATGCATACTTAAGAATAGCAGAAAAGGATGTACAAAAAATGGTGAATTTCACAACCCAGGGTTATGACTTTAGGATGACTCCAAATTAGTAATATATTTTGATGTTTTAATGTAACCTATTATTTAAAGCCTTTCTTCAGTGTATGCACTTTTGAGGGCAGTGAAGTTTTAAGAACACATCTTGTTTTATACTGTTGGTGAACATTAGAATTTAGCTTAGATATTCAGAACAAGAATTTTTTTAGTCCCCTACCGACGAAGTCGAGAGGACTTTAGGTTTGCGCTCCGTCCGTCCGTCCGTCTGTCCGTCAGTCCAGTTTTCCGCACTTTTTTTCTCTGTTCTTGCAGATATTTATTTTATATTTGGTATGTGGCTTTGCCATAACAAGTTACAGATGGATTTCGAACTTCGTCTTGGTCCGTTGATTTTTCACTTAGTTATGGCCCTTGGACTTAGAAAAATAGCATGAATAATCAGTTTTCCAGACTTTTTTTGGTTGTGCTTGCAGATATTCATTTGATATTTGGTACATTGCTTTGTTATAACAAGTTACAGATCAAGTTTGAATTTCGTCTCAGTCTGATAATTTTTATGCCCCCCTTCAAAGAAGAGGGACATATTGGTTTGCACCAGTCGGTCGGTAGACCACATGTTGTCCGCTCAATATCTTGAGAACCATTCACTTGATCGTAATGATATTTCATATGTGGGTTGGTTATGAAAAGAAGAGGACCCCTATTGTTTTTCAGGTCAAAAGGTTAAAGGTCAAGGGTCAACCTATTCTGGACATAGGAATATACTGTCTGCTCAATATCTTGAGAACCCTTTGCTTGACAGACATCAAACTTGGTACACTGGTACATCTACAGGAGAAGATGACCCCTATTGATTTTCAGATCACATGGTCAAAGGTCAAGGGTCAAACTGGACATTGGAATATACTGTCTGCTCAATATATTGAGAACCCTTTGCTTGACAGACATTAAACCTGGTACACTGGTACATCATCAGGAGAAGATGACACCTATTGATTTTGAGGTCACGTGGTCAAGGGTCAAACTGGACATAGGAATATGCTGTCCGCTCAATATCTTGAGAACCCTTTGCTTGACAAACATCAAACTTAGTACACTGGTACATCTTCAGGAGAAGATGACTCCTATTGATTTTGAGGTCACATTGTCAAAGGTCAAACTGGACATAGGAATATACTGTCCATTCAATATCTTGAAAACCCTTTGCTTGACAGACATCAAACGTGGTACACTGGTACATCTTCAGGAGTTGATGACCCCTATTGATTTTTAGGTCACATGGTCAATCCACTCTTGACATAGGAAGATATTGTCTGCTCAATATTTTGAATTGATGATACTACTCTCAATTGAATGATGTACGTGTATAACCCTTTTCAATTTTGCACCATTGGGGGCATATGTGTTTTACAAACATCTCTTGTTCACTTAGTTATGGCCCTTGAACTTAGAAAAATAGCATGAATTATCAGTTTTCCGGACTTTTTTTGGTTGTGCTTGCAGATATTCATTTGATATTTGGTACATTGCTTTGCCATAACAAGTTACAGATCAAGTTTGAATTTCGTCTTGGTCTGTTCCATTAAGTTATGGCGCTTGGACGTGGAAAAATAGCATGAATTGTTAGTTTACATCCAAGTTTCTTATCTCTGTAAATAAGAATTAAGAATACTACACTCATTAAAACTTCTAGCATAGTAATACTACAATATAACTAAATTATTCATGATCATCTACATATCACAGTTTATTGGCTTGGTTAAAGACTTAAACCTAATTATAAATTTGTCCTTTTTCTTGGTCTAGTCTCTACTCGAATAGTAGTTGATTTCCAACCATTCCTATCCTCATTCCCCAATTTTCCCTTTTGCCATAATTTAACCTACATAATGAACTTTGAATATTGTTGTGGTACAGTGATTTTTGCAACTGGTAGGGGACTATGTATTGCCATGCAATACTCTCAGAATGCTTGTTTTTCTAGATTTCATAGCCCATGGAAGTAGTGATACTTTTTCACTAGTATTCAGGTGACCGATAAGGCCTGTGGGCCTCTTGTTTAGGTCACCTGAGTTTACTCAGGTGACCTATTGCAATTGGTTGTTGTGTGTTAACAATTGAACATTTTTAACTTCTTCTTAATAACTACTAGGCCAATTCTTTTCAAATTTGGTATGAAGCATCTTTGGGACAAGGGGAACATAAATTGTAATATTGAGAACTCCAGCACCCCTGGGGCCCTAGGGGCAAGGCAAAAACTGCCCAAAATTGACCAATTTTCAAAAATCTTCTCAAGAACCACGCATGTGTAAGAAAAACCAAATGCTTTGTGATGTAGAGCAGGAAGGCCTCTACAAAAATTGTAAATTCCATAATCCCCGGGGTAGGGGTTCTGATCCCAGGGTGGGGCCAAACTTGTTATATAGTGTTTATGTGTAAAACACTTAAAGACACAACTTTTAGTTAACACCCCCAAATTGTTAGCCATCTGTCAATCAAAATTTAACAATAGATCTCAGGTGGAGTGACATCTGCAGAAACTGTGGTCTAGAGCTACCCCAGAGAGGTGTTTTGATAACAATAACAGCCAGTACCTACAGGCATTCTTTAGATCTTTAGGAAGCCCTGTATTCTAGAGTTTTGATAACATTGGCCTGTCCACAACTGCTATTTATAATTTTCTAGTAATTAAATTCTTTTTAAAGCTGACATGAATTAATAAATATAGTATAATTCTATATGTCCGCCATATTTCTTTGCTAATCTGCCATATTAGTTGGATATTCTATTGTTATATGCATCAGGGTTCGCATGGTATATAAGGGGACGAGTTTTGCTACGCTTCACTTCACATCAGTGTCTTCGATTTACCTGTGCGGGTAGCTTCGACAGGTAACACGTACATCTCCGATACTAATTTATAGGACATCAAGAAGAATGAAATCACGTTTTGAAACACCATGCAGGGCTCAAAATTACAATAAACATATCGTACAATAGTAAATCATTCTAAAAGCTTTGGATAAATAAATATAGAATGCCTTTTCTATACGTGAATGTCCGTACATTTGCAATAAATGTCAAAACTATACAAAAACGCGGAGAAATATTTCATCTATTATCTAGATCTATTGATGAAATGGAATAAGCAAAGGGTATAAAATATATACCATTCACAATTACTTCAAGCAAAATGCAAATACATGTATACTGTACGTATAAAAAAGACATGGTCATGTATGCTCGCCATGAAAAAGCATCGAATGCGGACGACTATTTACCCGGGTCTACTCGCAATATCTGTAGAGGACCGAAGATGTACGTGTACACTTGTCGAAAATACTCAAAGTAGTAGTAAAACTCCCTTTATTAGCATAATACATGAAACAAAACGATACACTCCATTTGTATTCCAACAGTAAACAACATTATCCATTGTACAGACTGCGACACACTTAGCCCGTGCCGATCACCTATCTTCAATCAGGGAAAGTATCAGAGTAGAATATTTACCCTGTATTGTGCATGAATCCTTATACCATATGATTTACTTGTCAGAGTATTTCAGATTTATAAATCAGGAAATCATTTAGGTACATAAATTGTTTGTGCATATATAATTTGCATATACAACACTGCACGAATGTATGGGATGAGAGAGAGAGAGAGAGAGAGAGAGAGAGAGAGAGAGAGAGAGAATTCAAACGATGATCTTGTAATAATCGCGCTCTTATTAAGACAAATGATATCATTAATTCAATATAAGAGAACAGTAACTCAATATTGCTCTCATTAATTGATAATACAGATTTATTTGATTCATTTAAAGCACGCAATAATTAAAAATTAAACATATCTTTAAATAATGTTATTTTCAATTACTTCATTTTATGCTAATTCCGCGCTCAATAGATCTTATATATCTATGCCATTTTGCTTTATTACATTCGGCGTTGAACTCGACGCATATTGTAGTAATGCAAAATGTAATAATTGAGTTTATCATATGCGTAGTTATCAAGCACATAGAATTTTTTTTATTTAAACATATGTTATTGAAAAACTCAACAGGATTGGGCAACAGACATAGCCTATGTAGGCCCTCTCCCAAATACAAAGGTCAAGTACAAAGGTACATAGAATCAAGGGGAGGGGGTAAGAATGTCTGTCCCCCACCTTTGATAACAATATCCATTTTTTTGTCATTTTGTTTATTTGTTTTTTGATGTTTTCCGCCACACTCAACAATTTGTCAGTTATCTGGTGGCGCCCAGTTTTTTGTTTTTTTTTGGTGGAAGAGAGAAACCAGATACAATGTACCAGAGAAGAGACCACCGACTTTCCGAAAGTAAACTGTGAAACTTTCTCACTTACCGGCGCGAGCGGGTTTCGAACCCAGAAGTGAGAGGCCGATAGTTTGTAATGCAAGTAAAAATTATATTGGGTGACACCCCCCCCCCCCCACCCCCCCCCAAAAAAAACTTGACCCCAGCTTGAAAGTTCTGATATAATAGTAGAAAACACACACCACCACCAATTAAGAAAATTAAGATATCATGAGGCACTCATGCTAGAGGATTCTAACCACCCATCCCACCCCCAACGATGGAAGACAATGAAGTGTAGGGGGAAATTATTGAGGCAGTCAAAGTAAAAGACTCTTTTAACCCTTCACCCCCACATTAGGACTTTGAACATCGGATAAAATATCTTGGTTTGTTTTGGGTGTTTTATTTTATTTTATTGCTGTTTTCGTTCATCGTTTTTAATTATTAGTTTGAATGGCAAGAAATTTTGAAGAATCCAATTTTCCATTTCCCCCCCCCCCCCCCCAATGAAAAATGACGATACATGTCTGCTTATTACATGTACATTTTGCTTTTCAACACATGCATGCATACTAATTGTATGGTGTAGAATGGCACCCTTTACCAAGTTTCCCTTCATTTACACAGTGTAAGGAATGGTAAACCAAAATCACAAAACAAAATGCATAAAGGCCAAGATAGTTTTAAGCGTAGGAACTTCATTCACGAATATTTAGAAAAATCGCATGCATGCATTGCAGGACTATAGCATATGTGAGTTTTAACGTTTCTATAACATGCCATAATGATTATTTTCATTTCATAGATCTGACGCAATGGATATATTCTGAAAATAGACCGTCAAATTCAAATGTATTCGATAAGATGTTAGTTTTAGTTTGTAAATCAGTAAAATTCGTTTTGAAGTTTTATTTGATATGATACAGTGTCACTCTACTGTAATGCATTAGTAGGATATGCAAAAGGCAAGAGTATAAACATTTTCTAGTATCGATATCTATATGATCACGAAAAAACATATAATTTATATCCGGATTCATATGCCGATTTAGATATCAATAAAAACAAAGCTGCATAGTTTGGGGGAGGGGGTTCTAATGAGTCTGATGAAATTTAAAGAAGGAACCCCACATTTGCATTCAAACTAGATGTACTTCAAAATGAATTCATTTCTGCTCTGACTGAAAGCATTATTATAAATTCGGGAACGAATCTTGCATACAAAATAATTAATAGGGGAAGACATAAATTCGAGCTCCTTTGGAATTTAATGAAATGCAGATATACACCTTTCTTTCAACACGAATTGATATGTTGTTTCAGGCACGTATACAGGGGGTTGGGGTGGGCAGGTAGGCTGGGCTGGTCTGCTCTCCCCACTTTTTTGACAATTTACTTTTTTCCGTTATTCTAACATACAAAGTCAGTATTTTCTACATGCACAGTTTAAACTGATTTATATCTTTTTTAAAATTTGTAATGAATTCAATTATAAGCATCAACTGCTGTAAGTTTTTAACATATTGTCAATAACAAATTTTTAAATAGCCGGAATTTTTTAATGCTTGTAAGCTTACCATTATATCAGTGATCAATTTTCTTTCCTTCTGTGAAATGATATATTGTACATCGAAGTAAGACAGTCTCTCTCTCTCTCTCTCTCTCTCTCTCTCTCTCTCTCTCTCTCTCTCTCTCTCTCTCCTGTACAATCAATGAATATGGACATACAGAGACCGTAAATAATTATGTGGTTCCCAAAGAAACAATAAAACTATATTTTCGTTTATACATTTCCTTTTACAGTATATGTGTCTTTGTGTAATCAACTGTTTATCAGTTTTATTATGGATCGCAAATGTAATACCCGCATTTTTAAACAAATGTATATTTTCAATCATTTTTCCCTTATTTGTATATCCAAATTTGTATATGATCATCGATAAATTTTGAATTGAGCACGCAATATATCCAACGAAATGCTCAGTGTATATGATTAGATTCCCGATTTCTATAAACTGCAAAAGCATTCAATACAGGAAAAATATTCGACTCTGATTGAAGACACTGTTTGGCACGGGTGAAGTGTGTCGCTGTCTGTATAATGGAATGACAACGTGTTGTAAGTTCTAACGAGATACAAATGGAGTTTATCATTTTGTTTCGTGGATTTATCAGAATAAAAAGAATCTAATATTTTCGGTAAGTGCATATCTCCGATACCTGTTGAATAGACGTCCGTATTTGATACGGGTTTTTTGGGGCGAATATGCCATGTGCATTACATATTATACATATGACATGGACCTGTATTTTGCAAGAATTGATATAAATAATATATTCTATGCTCTTTACTTATTCCATTCTATCAGTATGTAATTAGTAAATGAATTCTCCGCATTTATTTCATAAGAAACTGCAAATACTTGCATGCACTTGTAAGTATGCAAGAAAAGCCTTTTTTTGCAATTTTTTTCCTAAATTATCTAAACTTTCGTAATGTTGCATTGGTATACAATAAATATTTTGTAATTTTGAGCAAAGTTTTAAAATGTGATTTTTATTTGTTTCACATGCCCTATATATTACTATCGGAGATGTGCACTGGTCGAGTCCACCTAGAAAAATCACTCAGGTGTGACAATCACATTTGGGGTATATACGGGTAGAGTAAATTAGGCTACATGAGAGAAATATGGCGGATAAGATGAGAAGGGTGTACGTATTTATTAATTCATGTCAGCTTTAAAAAGTCCCCTGAACAATGCAATTTTAATATAATTGTAACCCCCCCCCCCCCCCCCCCCCCTTTATATTCATGTATTATAAATTACACAATTAGAAATCAAACAATAATTTACCCATTAATTTCTAAAACTTATAACTTATTGAAATAATTTATATTATCAATTTATGATAGCTCAATATTTATAAAAGAAAGTATTCATTGAGCCAATGACTGAGAGTAAAAGAGAGAAAGAGGAGGTGGTGTAGACTGTGTGTCATCTAGCCATAGGGATACAACCATTATACAAACACTATGACCACAGAAACACTGCAAACAGCCCAGAGATCCTTCCTGTATACATCAAAAGTATATACAGCACCCTGATCTCTTGGCCAGGTGAATTCCAGGTAAATAACAATGACCATAGATGAGCTCTGCCCACATCCAGTGATCCATGAAGAAACCATAAGTTTTTTGACCAGATGGCATTATTTTTGTGATGTTTTACATTTTCAGGATCTTTGTACAAAAGGGAATACTAGTGGTATAAAAACTACATGAGGCAAACTTATGGGGTAAAAAGCTGGTAGTATTTTTAAAAAGAGTATCATCTATAAGATTATACTAATTGGTAGAAATTTTTTATTTCAAAACACAATTAAAAAGCACTTTTTATATCTTGAATAAAATTTAAATTGAGTGCCATATGGCAACAAAAAATGCATATTGAGCAGCTTTACAAGGTCTACGTCAGAAAAAATTCACTTTAAACATAATATTTGGACCATAAACATTTAAGAAAGCATATAAAATTACTACCCACCGGATCTTGTTTCCATGGTAACAGATTAAAAATAATTATTTCATTTAAATGCGATTTGTCACTTTGTTTTATAATTGTGCAACTTTCGAATAGTGCATTGAGCATTTTCATGAACAAAATACAATTCCAGCCCAAAAATGAGAAATGATATTTATATTTATTTGTCAAGTATCGCAGTATCACATTTATTAGAAATTAAGATGTTGGGTTTTTTGTTTGTTTTCTAAATTCAATACAATACAATATCTTCAATTTCTCGAGGGGTTTTTCACGATGCCGCTTCGTCATAAATTCCGTGTTTCATTAGCTCAAACCTGTCTTATATACTACATCTTTGAAATAAATTCCCTCTTCTTGTTCCACTGCTTGATGTTAGTTTACATAGTTGAACATACAACTGTAACCTTCACGACAATATAAAGCCCAGCCAGTGGTGGTCACCAAGAGCCATCCCATTATGCAGATGTTCCTCAGGCAAAATTAAAAATATTCTAAGATATACAGTGGAACCCCGTTATTACGTTTTCCATTTTGTCACGATAAAATAACGTAATACCGGGGGCAACGTAATAAACGTTCCCAGTGAAATCCGTTAAAAATATCATTTGGAAATTGTATATCGTCCGTTGGTACTCCGTGAAGGGGTGTGTGAATATATCTTTACTGTTTCTTTGTTTAAAAGACTATGATACTTTGTTTTATTTACATCTTATCTTTAATGTCCGTAATTCTTCATGTTCTTATCCCTTTTCTTTATTTCTGGTGTAGGATACATAAGGATGTTTTGATAAACGTTGTTTTTTCTGCATTCGTTTCGACCGCCATTTTGTTCAACTTTAAAACAATGCGTTCATGTAAATTTTTATCAATAACTCGTTCCGGTTCGTATTCAACATTCGTATTAAAAAAAAAACAAAAAAACATCGTTTTATTAAGTTCTCTAATTACACAATACACAACACAATAAAAAAAAAAATCCCACCCCAAAACAACAAAACTATAGACACAAAACGCACACGATACCCAACACTTACACACTTTTCTCACCAACGATAAACACGGAGAACAATTTAAGCGCAATCCACATAAAAAAAAATATAATGATGCACGAAGATTTCATTTATAACGCTAAATGATGGCACTAAAATCACATGCGCATCAAGGGATTTTAGAATATTCACTGAGGTAAATGCCGTACGCGAATCGGCCGATAACACAGGACAGTTTGATTGGTGTATGTATGGACGAGATTTACGAACACCCAAGCTGCATGTCCAAACAACAGACAATTTTTTAATTGACCACCTTTCGTCACCTATGTCCAAGCAGTTACCCAAGCGGTTTTAACAATGCTACGATAAATCTTGTCTTTCATGTTCGGTACCAAAGCTGTCCGTAAATAGAGTTTTAATAGCTGAACACTCAGGTGGTTGAGAAATTATTTCTTCGATTATCAAAATATGAAAAATGAAGTAAATTTCATAGAGTACAATGTCTAAATAAACATTATTTAATTATTTATCACTGGCTTCGATACGAGGTATTCACCTGTATTGATGTCGCTAGATCTATCGAAGCGTGATCAGTCAAGCATCTCTAATCCCCAAACAGACCAGGAAATTTAGGTGGTGACTGCCTCAGACACTCAAGGTGTGAATGGCTTATTATTTTGAGAATCATTATTGAATAATTAGGGGTTTATTACGTTTTTGTCGGAATACCGAGTCCTGGCATCTTAGGGCAACGTAATAACGAGGTCTATTTTATATAGGTTTGTTAAGAAATGGTTTTGTGCTTTGAAATTCCAACGTAATATGCGGACTAACGTATTAAAGGGGGAACGTAATAACGGGGTTCCACTGTACTAGAGAAGACCCCTCTTTTATTCTTACTTTATCATATCAGTCGCGTTTTCTACATTTCTTAGTTCATGCGATAAATCGCTCTATCAGCACAAGTAGATGCCATAGCATTGAAATATCAAGTGCATGTAATTAGAGAGGTAAAGCATTGTCAGGTTTATTTTTAAAAAATGTCTGTGAATGCCATAAAAATTCCTAGCTTTGTTAATGTCGAACCTTGTCTTTGAGGATACTATTCACAAACAATGATCGATTATAACGGCATCAAAATAAATCCTACTTTCCCTAGATTCGCAGAGATTTCATGTAATCATCTCATGGTTTCACACAAAATATCAGCAACCGGTACCGATCATCATCTTTTACCAGAGCCATGCTGTTGTTTATAAACAACTTTCTCCGTGTATTCCAAATGCCGATGCCCATTAGAGGCGATTTCAAGGTCACAACATAATTTCAATGGAAATTAACCGTAGCACATACTAGATATGTATGTATAAAAAAAAATGTAGACTTTTGTGATTATCAAAGAAAATAATTTATTAATGATTATTTGAGAAACATTATTATTATTTTGTCATAGAGATTTACACATACGCTTGATAGCGGTAGTAGATAAGAAGTAAATATTATAATGACATTTTCCCTTGATACGACTATGACGTGACACATTTTTTCAGTATGACGTCATAAAGCGCGAAGTGCACTGAGGTATATCAAGAGTTATTTCCCTGTTGTTGCAAACCTTACCTTAAATACTCACCATGGTAAATATAGACATTTTCTGAGTGGGGGCCAGAAATGGCCCGTATGATATATAGTCCTTTGACAGGTTTTTTAATTACTTACAGTGACAACCAAAAGTAATTTGCTTAACCCTTTTGTGCACACCTACTATATACTCAAGGCCATAAAAGTTTGGTGTGTTAATCTGCTACCATTTTTGAGAAATGTCGCGAACAAATCTAATGGTGCTCATAAAAGGTTTACCAACCTATACTTGTTTTATTCTAATTTCTGAAAAATTCTTGTCAAGGAGCACTGCATAATGATACAATTTGTCATTTTGATATGCAAGCATTCTCATGTAGTGTTCTTCCAGGTAATTAATAAGTTATGTACTTTGACATGTATATATACTTGATATAAATGTAATAACATACATATTTTTAGCCCCCAGTGCCCTGAGTAAGATGGAACTAGCCTTACAGAATCAAGACTTAACAGATACTGTAGTAGAACATTATCTCATATGTCTCAAGGAAGAATGGATGAAGTAAGAATTGATTGAGAACTATAGCTAAAGTGCACATTGAACAATAAGGAATAAATGTCTAGGCTTTTGTGTTTTAAGGGTATAGAAATAGTGGCAGCATAAGGTACACGTAATTTGTAAAATTGGCAAAGCTATATATACAGAAATTACCCCCATCCCCAGATATGCTTCCACTGTTTTCATATCCCCAGTAATACAAAAAACCTTGACAATTATTCCGGGATTATTATGTTTGGGAACATATTGTTTTTACTCTGTTTCTTATTATGTCCCTGAACACATAATGTCGGAAACATATTCTTTTTGCTCTGTTTGTTATTATGTTCCCCAAATGGGAACATATTGGTTTCAGTGACCTATTGAAATTGGGCCTTAGGGGCGGAGCAGAAACTGCTAAAAATTGACCAATTTTTCTAAAATCGTCTTCTCTACAATCGTATATCTGTAACAAAAACTAAATGCATAGTGATGTAGAGCAGGAAGACCTCTACCAAAATTGGTATATACACGGGCTAAGCCCGTTTGGGCCTAAACTCTGTGATACCATAAATATAGAAAGGGGTCTAACTCTGACCCTGCAGATAAAAAAAAAACTACCCACTCACTTCAAATGCCTAAAAAATCAGAAACTAAGTGCGATATGCAGAATGTTCCAGTCTCCTTGCATAGATTAATGTTTTAACTACTTGCAGGCAAAATTTCAAGCCACCTGTGGCTATATACATGTATATAGTGTTTATGTGTAAAACATTTAAATAACATCTTCTTTAGTGCTATTGATACTAAATTGAAACTAAAATCATCAAAATTTGATGTGCTTTTTTGAACAACTTCATTAAGTTTTGAAGACATCATATTTTGATATTTTTAGATCACTAATATTGCAATTGGTTGTCGTGCGTTAACAATTGAACATTTTTAACTTAATTCTTGATAACTACCATTCCAATTCTTTTCAAATTTGGTATGAAGCATATTTTGGACAAGGGGGGCAGGGCATACATTTTAAATTTCAGGACTCCTACACCCCTGGGGCCTTGGGGGCGGGGCAAAAACTGCCAAAATTGACCAATTTTCAAAGATCTTCTTCTCTACAACCGCACATATGTAAGAAAAACTAAATGCATAGTGATGTAGAGCAGGAAGGCCTCTACTGAAATTGTAAATTTCATGATCCCCGGGATAGAGGTTCTAACCCCAGGGCAAGGCCAAAACTTAGTATTATATAGCATAAATTTGTAAAACATTTTTAAAAATAATATTTCCTTTAATGCTACAGATACTAATTTGAAACTAAATAGATATTTAGGAGTAGGTTAACCTTTACCAAAATTGTAAATTTCATGATCCTAGGGGGTAACAGTTTTGGTATCAGGATAGGGCCAAAATCATTGTAATGATTACTGTCTTTATCATTTGAAAGACTTCTTTATGTTTGCTGTTACGGTATAAAAACTACATGTAACTGCATATTTAGGAAAAGCAGGAAAGGGTGTACAAAAAATTATGAATTTTGCAACCTTAGGGTTTTTACTCTAGGACAGGTCCAAATTAGTCATATTGTGTTAATGATACATATATTATAGTATGTAAAGCCTTTCATAACTACAACATCTTTTAAATCAGCCTATCTAAAACATTATTTTGACACTCAATGATACTCGTGTGTTTATTGTCTCTTTTCATTTAGTTCTTATCTGTATGTATATAAATTGTGATATTTCTATGCTTTGTGATATAGTATGTTCTCGATATGTATATATGTTATAGACAGGACCACAATGTAAACTAGTTTATACAACTAATTGTGCAATCCTGTATAAATAAAGGATATTATTATTATTATTATCATCAGTATAGGCACTTTTGAGGGCATTTAAGTTTTATACTGTGGCTAAATATTAGAATTTAGCTTTGATATGCAGAATAGGATTTCATAGCCCCTGGCACTATAGTGATACTTATAACTAATACTCAGGTGACTGATAAGGCCTGTGGGCCTCTTGTTTTAACAATGTTATTTAAATAAGGTATTCAATGTATAACAAAAGGATATGGTACAATTTTGAAGGATTTAAATCAACCTAAATGTTTCTTGTTAAATAATGATGAAAGTGAAGTAGATGAAATTCACATGACTGGTAAATGATTAGAAGCTGACCTTTTTGCATTTGAGAGTTTTTTGAAGATCGAGTTATCTACCCTATGTAAAAAAAAAAAAGAAAAATCTAATTTTCTAAAACTGTGTGTGGTAAATGATTGATTTCATTTCATATTTTCATAAAGGGAAAGTGTATGCAACTTTCTCCCAAGAGATGTGTATGAAAATGTAATTTCTTTTAAAAATATTGTAATAAAACATGCTCTTCAATGTTAATCTTCAGTGTTAAATTCTAGGTGAACTAAATCAAGCAGTAAATGAAATTTTGAAAATTCCTGTGGTGGATTATTTTTATATGATAAACCCTTAATAATAATAATAATATTAATTTATTAGGTCACCTGAGTTTACTTTATTGCAATTGGTTGTGGTCCATCGTCTTGCATTAACAATTGAACAATTTTAACCTCTTCTTGATAACTACCAGTCCAACGCTTTTCTTATTTGGATGAAACATCTTTAGGACAAGGGGGACATAAATTTTAAATTTCAGGACTCCAGCACCCCTAGGGGCAGGGCAAAAACTGCCTAAAATCGACCAGTTTTCAAAAATCTTCTTCTCAAGAACCGCACACGTGTAAGAAAAACTAAATGCATAGTCATGTAGAGCAGGAAGGCCTCTACCAAAATTATAACTTTCATGATCCCCGGGGTAGGGGTTCTGACCCCAGGGTGGGACTAAACTTGGTATATAGTGTTTATGTGTAAAACACTTAAATAACATCTTCTTTAGTGCTATTGATACTAAATTGAATCTAAATAGATATTTAGAAGAACAGGTAGTCCTTTACCAAAATTGTAAATTTGATGATACCAGAGGTATGGGTTTTGGTATCAGGGTGGGACCAAAATGGTCAGTTATTAAATGTGTGAACAATAGACATTTTAACTTCTTCTTGACAACTATCATTCCAATTCTTTTCAAATTTGGTATGAAGCATCTTTGGAACAAGGGGGACATAAATTGTAAATTTCAGGATTTCTGCCCCCCTTGGGCCTTAGGGGCGGGCAAAAACTGCCCAAGATTGACCAGTTTTCAAAAATCTTCTTCTCAAGAACTGCACACGTGTAAGAAAAACTAAATGCATTATCATGTAGAGCAGGAAAGCCTCTACCAAAATTATAACTTTCATGATCCACGGGGTAGGGGTTCTGACCCCAGGGTGGGACTAAACTTGGTATATAGTGTTTATGTGTAAAACACTTAAATAACATCTTCTTTAGTGCTATTGATACGAAATAGATATTTAGAAAGAACAGGTAGTCCTTTACCAAAATTGTAAATTTGATGATACAAGGGGTAGGGGTTTTGGTATCAGGTGGGGCCAAAATGGTCAGTTATTAAATGTGTGAGCAATAGACATTTTTAACTTCTTGATAACTATCATTCCAATTCTTTTCAAATTTGGTATGAAGCATCTTTGGAACAAATTAAGGGGGACATAAATTGTAAATTTCATGATTCCTGCACCCCTGAGGCCTTAAGGGCGGGGCAAAAACTGCCCAAAATTGACCAATTTTCAAAAGTCTTCTCAAGAACCACAGATGTTTAAGAAAAACTAAATGCATTAAGATGTAAAGCAGGGAAACTTCTACCAAAATTGTAAATTTCGTGATCCTCGGGGTAGGGGTTCTGAGCGCAGGGTGGGGCCAAACTTAGTATATAGTGTTTATGTGTAAGTTTGCTGATACTGTATAAAATCTAAATGCATACTAAGGAATAGCAGAAAAAGATGTACAAACTAGATGTGTTTGTGAAATACATATGCCCCTGATAATGGCCAATTCCGAAGACGGCCAAGGTCACAAAGACAAATATCTTGGTACCAGTAGAAAGATCTTGTCACAAGGAATGCTCATGTGCAATATGAAAGCTCTTATATTTACCATTTAGTAGTTATGACCAATGTCAATTTTTTTTTAAAGTAGGTCAAATGTCAAGGTCAAAAGGTTTAGTACCAACGGAAAGGTCTTGTAACAAGGAATACTCATGTGAAATATCAAAGCTCTAGCACTTACTGTTCAAAAGTTATTAGCAAGGTTAAAGTATTCAAAAAGTAGGTCAAACTCCAAGGTCAAGGTCAGAGGGTAAAAAATGTTGGTACCCACGGAAAGGTCTTGTCATAAGGAATACTCATGTGAAATATGAAAGCTCTAGCACTTACTGTTCAAAAGTTATTAGCAAGGTTAAAGTTTCTTACAGAATGACAGACAACAAGACAAAAACAATATGCCCCCTGATCTTCGATTTGGGGGGGGGGGGGGGGGGGGGGCATAAAAATGGTGAATTTCACAACCCAGAGTTTTGACTCTAGGATGGGTCAAAATTAGTCATATCTTATAATGTTTTAATGTTAATACACCTATTATGGTATATACCACAGGGTAGTGATATGCGTCTAGTGCATGTATTTGCCGCTGACTAGCATCCTTTTGCGAAAAGAGAGCCGAGTGCATCAGCCTCTTCTGTCAGTACATAGCCTCTACATTACCAAGACTCCATTAGTGCCTCCACGTTGGCAGCACACGGATACTGGCCTCTCTCGGGACCAGGCCGAACTAATGGGGATCTGGGAGCAGCAAGTGCCCCATAGATGCAGTGTGTAGGCCCACCGGCGTGTGGACACGCCCTAGCACTCATCAACCTTGCCCCAGCTATGGGAATATAGCCGGCAAGACATGATGTCGAAAATCAGGGATGATTATCTGTCTAAAAGAAGGAAACCTCCGATGTAAAACCCGGATAGGTGAGGTTCGCAACCAGGGATGGCAGCTTACCTAGGAGAAGGACACTCCGATGTAAAACCTGGGTAATGGCATCCAATAGTCTTAAAAAGACCGTCATCTAAGGGAAGGAAAACCCCAACAGAAAAACCACCTCAATGAGGTTGAGCGTAGGGCTAATCACCCGACCTCATAAAAAGAAGTTGATTACGGAAACTATGAACAAGTCAATAAGAAGTCGTGGGGTAAGCATAGCTATCGAGCATACTCCAAAGGATGATTTCATAGCGGACAGAGATGCAAGCATGATGTCTACGAGCCAAAGCTGAGAGGAAGTTCGCGGACAGAGGGATATGCTAGCAAGCCCCAAAAATATCGTCAGGTTGGGATCATGGAACGTAAGAACTATGTACTCCACTGGAAAAACCACACAAGTAATAGCAGAAATGAAGAGATACCACCTAGATATACTTGGAATAAGCGAATGCAGATGGACAGATTCTGGAAAAATCAGAACCCAGACAGGTGAAACGATACTGTATTCTGGAAGAAAAGATAACCATCACAGTAATGGAGTTGTTATTGCTATATCAAAGGAGAAAGCCAAGACATTATACGAATGGGCACCCATTAACGACCGCATCATAACTGCCAGGTTCTGGTCAAAGTATATAAAAACAACATTAATACAAGTGTATGCACCTACCAATGATGCAGAAGAAGAATCAAAAGATAATTTTTACGAACAACTATAGGGAGTCATAGACAACACGCCACGATATTATAATTCTAACTGGCGATATTATTGCAAAAGTAGGTAACAAACAGGAAGGAGAGGATGGAATTGTTGGAAAGTATGGTTTACACTCGGAAAGGAACGATAATGGAGAAAGATTTGCATCATTTTGTGCCATCAACAACTTGGCAATATCTTCAACAATGTTTAAACATAAAGACATACACAAGCAGACATGGACTTCACCAAATGGTCAACACAAGAACCAGATAACCATGTAGCAGTCAATGGGTGCTTTAAAAGATCTGTATTGGATGTCAGAGCACACCGAGGTGCAGATGTCGGATCTGACCACAATTTAGTCATCACAAAAGTAATGCTTAAACTGCACAAAATAGGAAAGAAACCAACATCTTCAACAAGATTCGAGACATGCAAACTTAAGGTACCAGAAGTTCGGC
This sequence comes from Ostrea edulis, assembly GCF_947568905.1. NCBI lineage: Eukaryota > Metazoa > Mollusca > Bivalvia > Ostreida > Ostreidae > Ostrea > Ostrea edulis. The sequence continues at coordinate 47,052,783 of NC_079167.1, forward strand.
AACAATTCCAAATAGAACTGAGGAATAGATTTAATGCACTCAGTGAAGACAACACCATAGGTCCCAATCCTGATGATATAGAGGAAAGATGGAACAACATTAAAACTGCATATAATGAAACTGCCATGAACGTACTTGGGTATAGAAAAAGGAAAAACCAGGAATGGAAAAAGGTAGAAGAGAGGCGAGTTAGAATGTGCAAGATCAGAAAGATTAAGAGCTAGACTAAAAGAACAGTATGGGGACAAAGACAAAGAGGTGAAAAGAAGTTTTAGAAAAGATAAATGACAATGGGTAGATGTCATGGCAAATGAGGCACAAGAGGCAGCAAACATCGGAAACATGAAAACTGTATATGATGTAACCAAATTATTGTACAACGAACGTCCAAAAACTGTTGAGGCAGTAAAAAACAAGGAAGGAAATCTCTTGACTAAAGAGGAAGATATAAGAAAAAGATGGATGGAACACTTCAGCGAAGTGTTAAATAGACCAGACCCTATTGATCCTGCTGAAATACTAACAGGGGAGTCCATCAAATTAGACATAGAAACAGGTCCACCAACAGAAGATGAGATAAGAAGAGCATTGAAAGAAATGAAGTTAGGCAAAGCTCCAGGTGTAGATAACATCACTGTAGAAATATTGAAATCAGACATAGAAACAACTGTCAAGGAACTACACAAACTAATACAACATTGTCTGGACAACTGGAAAAGCTCCCAAAGATTGGAGAAGGGGACTTCTAATAAAGTTAGCAAAGAAATGTGACCTGACAAACTGTGGAAATTGGAGAGGAATCACACTAATAGCAACAACTGCCAAAATAATGGGGAAAATAATAATAAAAAGAATTGTACTTGGTGTAGACAGACATTTGAGAATGGAACAAGCTGGATTCAGGGCAGGAAGAGGCACTACGGAACAGATATTTGTCCTACGTAATATTCTAGAACAAGCTATAGAATGGAACTCCAACCTCTATCTATGCTTCGTCGATTTTGAAAAAGCCTTTGACAGCGTACACAGGGAAACCCTTTGGAAGATCGTGAAATCTTATGGAATACCAGACAAAATAATCAGTATGGTTAAATTAATGTATGAAGACAGTGAATGCGCAGTTGTTGATGGAAACGGTACAACAGAATGGTTTAATGTTAAATCTGGTGTCAAACAAGGATGCAACATGTCGGGTTTCTTGTTCCTCCTGGTAGTTGACTGGATAATGAAAAAGACAACAGCAGATAACAACTCAGGCATAAGATGGAATATGACAACAAAATTAGATGATCTAGATTTTGCAGATGACATCGCTTTATTATCCAGCAGCAAAGATCAAATGCAACAAAAACTGAACTCTCTAAACAAATACGCAGCTAGAACAGGTTTAAAAATCAATGCAGGAAAAACCAAAGTTATGCATCTAAATGCTGCAAACAACACACCAATAACCATCAATGGGAACAACATAAACGATGTGGATGAGTTCATTTACCTCGGGGCAACAGTAAGCAAGACAGGAGGTACTAATGAAGATATAAGAAGAAGAATTGGCCATGCAAGAGTAGCATTCCATAAGCTACGCAAGATCTGGAGCAATAACCAACTCAACAGAAAAACAAAAATGAAGCTCTTCAGCTCAAATGTTAATAGCTGTGTTAATGTATGGCAGCGAGACCTGGAAAATGACAAAAGGGGATGAAAAACTTGTAGATACCTTCCAGCACAAATGTCTTAGGAAAATCTTAAAGATCTACTGGCCAATGAAAATATCAAATGTAGCAGTTAGAGAGATAGCAGGAGTAGCAAAGATCAGCACTATGATAAAAACATGCAGATGGCAGTGGATTGGACATGTGCTATGGATGGATAAAAGAACACACCCATATGTAGCCCTTAGTTGGACACCAGAAGGAAAAAGAAAGAGAGGAAGACCGAAGGAAACGTGGAGAAGAACAATAGAAAGAGAGAGGAAAGAACTAGGTTTTGGTCACTCAGATCATATAAAAGTTCCATATTTCAACAGAGTTTGATATAAAAGTTCCCATCTCTTAAATCTTTCATCAGGAATTGATCATAATTGATCACAAATATTCCTTGGGACAGGGGTCATTTTTGAAATGTCAAGGTCACTCAGAACATATACCTTATAAATGGAGAAAGTTCCTTATTTCAACAGTTTTTAGCTCACCTGAGCTGAAAGCTCAAGTGAGCTTTTCTGATCGTCTGTCGTCTGTCTGTCATTTGTCCGTCTGTAAACTTTTTACATTTTCAACTTCTTCTCCAGAACCACTGGGCCAATTATAACCAAACTTAGCCAAAAGCATCCTTAGGTGAAGGGCTTTCAAGTTTGTTCAAATAAAGGGTCATGCCCCATTCAAAGGGGAGATAATCACAAAAATAGGGTTGGGTCATTTAAAAATCTTCTCACCAACCACTGAGCCAGAAAGCTGAGATTTACATGGAAGCTTCCTGACATAGTGCAGATTCAAGTTTGTTAAACTCATGACCCCTGGGGTTAGGATGTTGCCACAGTAGGGGATCAAAATTTTACATACAAATGTATAGGGAAAATCATTAAAAATCTTCTTCTGAAAAATCACTTGCCAGAAAAGTTTACATTTACATGAAAGCTTCATGACATAGTGCAGATTCAATTTTGTAAAAATCATGGCCCCCAGGGGTAGGTTGAGATCAGAGTTTTACATGCGAATATATAAGAAAAATCTTTAAATATTAGCCAAGGTGACTCAGGTGAGTGATGTGGCCCATGGGCCTCTTGTTGAGCAGGTATTGATCATGTATGTATATCACACACAAAAGTAACTGGCAAATTGCTTTCAGGCAAAGGTCATTTCGGAATGGTCATGCAAGGTCACTCAGAACATGTACTGTACCTTATAAACTTATTTCAACAGTTTTTGATCAGGTATTGATCATATATCACACAAATAATCAACAGGTAAACAGCTTTCAGAAAAAGGTCAATCAAGGTCATTTTGTAAAGGTTAAGGTCACTCGGAACATATACCATGTATATAAAAAAACCTTTCAACAATATTGCAAACAGTTATTGATCTTTTAGACCAAGGTCTTTCAAGGTTATTTTGGAAAGGTCAAGATCACTCAGATCATATACTTTATACAAACAAGAGGCCCACAGGCCTTATTGGTCAACTGAATACTAGTGAAAAAGTATCACTACTTCCATGGGCTATGAAATCTAGAAAAAAATTCCTGTTCTGAATATCTAAGCTAAATTCTAATGTTCAGCAACAGTATAAAACAAGACGTGTTCTTAAAACTTCATTGCCCTCAAAAGTGCATACACTGATGAAAGGCTTTAAATAATTGGTGTATTAACATTAAAACATCAAAACATATGACTAATTCATCATAAAGTCATAATTTTTAGTACATCCTTTTCTGCTATTCCTAAGTATGCATTTAGATTTTATACAGTATCAGCAAACTTACACATAAATACTATATACTAAGTTTGGCCCCACCCTGGGGTCAAAACCCTTGCTGTGGGGAAAATCAAATTTACAATTTTGGTAAAAGACTATACCTCCTGTATCCATTTAGTTTCAATTTAGTATCAAAAGCACCATTTTTTGTACATCCTTTTCTGCTATTCCCAAGTATGCATTTAGATTTTATACAGTATCAGCAAACTTACACATATATACTATATACTAAGTTTGGCCCCACCCTGGGGTCTGAACCTTTACTCTGGGGATCATCAACTTTACAATATTGGTAAAAGACTACCTGCTCTATCCATTTAGTTTCAATTGATGCTTCATACCAAATATGAAAAGAATTGGAAAGATAGTTATCAAGAAGAAGTTAAAAATGTCTATTGTTCACACATTTAATAACTGACCATTTTGGCCCATCCCTGATACCAAAACCCCTACCCCTGGGATCATCAAATTTACAATTTTGGTTAAGAACTACCTGCTCTTTCTAAATATCTATTTATTGTCAATGTAGTACCAATAGCACTAAAGAAAATGTTATTTAAGTGTTTTACACATAAATACTATATAACAAATTTGGCCCCACCCTGGGGTCAGAACCCCTACCCCGGGGATCATGAAATTTACAATTTTGGTAGAGGCTTTCCTGCTCTACATCACTATACATTTAGTTTTTCTTGCATGTGTGTGGTTCTTGAGAAGAAGATTTTTGAAAATTGGTCAATTTTGGACAGTTTTTGCCTCACCCCTAGGGCCCCAGGGGTGCTGGAGTCCTGAAATTTACAATTTATGTCCCCCTTGTCCCAATGATGCTTCATACCAAATTTGAAAAGAATTGGACTGGTAGTTATTAAGAAGAAGTTAAAAATGTTCAATTGTTAACGGACGAAGACGGACATTACCTAAAAATGTATGAGGGAAAAGTTCCTATTTCAACAGCTTTTGAACAAGTATTGATCGCAGAAATAGGTAATAGACAAATAACTTTCAGACAAAGTCACTCAAGGTAATTTTGGAAAGGTCAAGGTCACTCAACAGATACCTTATATATATATATATATATATAAAGCAATAAATAATCACAACTAGGTACTGAAAATTTTCGCCCCAGCCCGGGGTCGAACCAGCGACCTACAGCACCCACCGCCTAGCAAGATTGTCAAACCAGTGCGTAAGTCCACTCGGCCACAACGACTTCCCTAAAAAGGAAGCTTTGTTATGCTCCTAAAGCGCTACTTATACACACTGATGCAATCCCACACAGTCGCTGTGTCATTCAGTGTTTAAGATATTTTATAAGGAGAGTGGATCTCTCGATATATATATATATATATAAATGTATATATATATATGTATATAAACCTTCATTTCAACAGTTATTGATCTTTGTCATATGAAGTAGTTCTCTGGTTAGATGCAGTTTGGGGAGCATCCATCAGTTTTACTTATATTTTTGTTACAGTAAAGTGAAAGTGAGATTCAAGTTCACAAAGGCTGGTGGCAACCGGTCAGAGGAGGATACAAATAAACTCCTGCAGGTGATTGGTGCTAAGGAGGAAGACACACCCCTTCTTAAATTCTGGATGCAGGGCCTCAGCCTACAGTACAGAAATCACATCTTAACCACCTCAAAATCAGCAAGATGATTTAAAATGTGCAGCTGAAAGAAGGCTTATTTGCAGTTATTATTATTCAGCTGTGATTTCATTTGTGCCAAATCTTTCATATGTTGATTGCAGCGACATGTCATGATGCTAATTTTTTGTAACACCAATAAGTTGAAGAAAAAACCTTCAGATTTCTTTCTATATCTTAAGGATTATAAAACATTTATATATAAAGTATTAAGATATTTCGGTTTTGGTGAATACATTATTGAATGGCTGAAGATTCTTAATACAAATTTTAGGGCTGCAGTGTTACAGAGTGGGTTTTTATCTACTCAATTCAATATTGAGAGGGGCTGTAGACAAGGCGACCCTGTTGCACCTTATTTGTTCCTCCTTTGTGCAGAAATTCTTGCAATTTTAATTAAACAAAATAAGGATATAAAAGGTATTGTGATATGTGATAAGGAACACAAAATAAGTCAATATGCAGATGATACATCACTTGCTCTTGATGGGACACCTAAGTCACTTTTTACAGCATTAGATACCTTAGATTTTTTCTCTAAACTTTCTGGTTTAAAGGTAAACAACTCAAAAACTAAAATTGTTTGGATCGGATCTAAAAAGTTTTCAAATCGGGTCTTTCATCACACTAGATGGAAACTTGACTGGGGTTCAACAACTTTCAATTTTGTAGGTAGTAACTTTTCAGTAGACTTACAACAAATTACAGATTTAAACTACAACATACAGATACCTAAAATAAAAAGCATGCTACAACATTGGAAAAGGCGAGTTCTAACACCAATTAGTCGGGTTACAGTGGTTAAAACATTAATTATTCTGAAAATAAACCATTTATTTCTATCACTACCAACACCGAAAAAGGAGATAATTAATTCATTGAGTAAAGATATTTTTGAATTTATTTGGAATGGAAAATGTGACAAAATAAAACGTTCTATTGTAACTCAAGACCACCATCATGGAGGTCTAAAAATGGTGGACATCAACAATTTTATCATGTCTTTAAAATGTTCATGGTTGAAAAGGTTATTGATGGGAAATAAATCCTGGGTAGATATTTTTGAAGCAATTAATGGTCATGAAAATATTTTGTTCACAAATTACTTGATTTTGGAGATGCATTTATCTCTGAATGTGTTATTCCAGAAAACAATGTTTTTTGGCAAGATGCTTTTAATTCTATGCTCCATGTAATAAAATCCTTTGACCAAAATTTCTACAAGGAATCCTATCCCAGCATTCCTGTGTGGTATAATTCAAATATTAGAGTGGGTATGAAAACACTGTTTATCAAAAGCTGGTATAAAATGGTGTAAAATTCATAGACGATTTCCTAGATGACAAAGGGAATCTTTTATCACATAACCTTTTTCAACATAAATTTGATATTTACAATATAACAGTGTATTGAGTGCAATATCAACTCATCTGAAATTGTTTGAAAACAAAGGTTTATTCAATAGATCTTTTACACCTTATATTCTATTATATTATAAACCTTTGGTTTGAACTAAATGTACTAAATCTGTTTACAAACAGTTAAATGTAAACCATGATATACCTACTTCTGTTTCAAAGTGGAATTTAGATCTGGTAGCTTATGGAATAGAAATATGTGTTAAGGATGCTTTTACTGTATGTTTTAAGACTACCAAGGACTCTACTATCCAATGGTTACAATATAGATTACTTCATAGAATTCTGCCTGTCAATTATTATCTTAAAAAAATCAATGTTGTGTCTTTTGATTGTTGTACCTTTTGTAATGATGAAGTTTAGACAATTCAACATGTTTTCAATGGTTGTGAAAAAGTATCTATATTATGGAGCAATCTGAGCATGCACATTTATAAAACAACTTCCAAAAGAATAGGTTTTAATGTGCTTAATATTTTATTAGGTGAACTCCCATTGTCGAAAGGCAACAGAATTGTAAAACTTCCTTATCCTTTATACAAAACAATATATTTTTTCTTGTTTGAAAAAAACCAAATTGCCAAGATTCTTGGAATTATTGTTCTATCTATACAACAAATACAGGGTTGAAAAATGTATTGCGTATCAGAATTTAGAAATACAAAAATTTGAAAATACCTGGCATGTATGGAAAACACTTTTTGACAACATAAAAAAATCATAATTTTTCTATTTCAAGCAATGTTTTTTTTTCTACTTTTGAAGCCACATGTACTTTTATCTATTTACTCGAGCTCTGTATTGTTATCATTTTTCTCTTACAATTATATTAAAAATACAAGCACTTACCAACAAATGTATGAGTGTGAGTATGAAAGTGTGTGAAAGTGGTTAGAAAAAAATGGCAAATGTTCTTCTGTCTTATGTCAATATTTGTGAAATAAAAAATAATAAAAAAAACATGAATCTATGCTAATGAATATTTTTTTTATGTGTGTATCTACATTTTTGTCAAGTGTCTACTAATACACCTATTTTGTCCGAAAGTTTCATTTGTTTAAAAAAGTGTAAATAACGCATATGTAAATTATGCAATTTACATAAATTGAACATCTTGCATATACATATTTGCCATTTATGTACATTCTGTTTTTGTCCTTCATCATGTGTTGATTCATGGGTTGATCATAATTACATGTATGTGTTTTGGTTTATCTCCCTTTGGTAACAGTGTAATTACCCCATGTCTTTGTGTGATGGACAACATATTGTTTCTATATCCATAATTAACATACACACAGATATATTTCCAAAAGACTTTGAAAAACTCTGTAGAAAAACCATCAGATCCTGGTGATTTATTTGATTTCATATTGAAGAGTGTCTTTGATGCCTCAGGTAGAGTAATTCCCCCCTCCAGGCTTTTAGACTCCCCTTCTGAAAGTTTAGGAATATTGTCATATGCTAGCTCAATATTTTTATCTAAATCTGCATTATCTCGATTGTTTTTATATAAATTTTCATAAAAAGATTTTGTTTCAATCAAAATTTTTGACTGATCATGGATCATATCACCATTATCCATTTCCAACTTCGGAATGATCTTACTTGTAAAATTTCTTGATTCGAGTTGACAAAAATAGCGTGATGGTTTTTTCCCTTCCTCTACCCATTTAGCTCTATACTTCTGATATAATTCCCTTGTAATTTATGCTTTCTAATTTTTTCAAGCTCTTGTTTTTTAGCTCACCTGAACCGAAGGTTCAAGTGAGCTTTTCTGATCGCTTTTTGTCCGTCGTCCGTCTGTCTGTCACTCTGTTAAACTTTTCACATTTTCGACTTCTTCTCCAGAACCACTGGGCCAATTTCAACCAAACATGGCCAAAAGCATCCTTGGGTGAAGGGCTTTCAAGTTTGTTCAAATGAAGGGCCATGTCCCTTTCAAAGGGGAGATAATCACAAAAATGCAAAAATAGGGTGGGGTCATTTAAAAATCTTCTCAAGAACCACTGGGCCAGAAGAGCTGAAATTTACCTGAAAGCTTCCTGACATATTGCAGATTCAAGTTTGTTCAAATCATGGCCCCCGGTGGTAGGATGGGGCCACAAGGGGGGATCAAAGTTTTACTTACAAATATATGGGGAAAAACTTAAAAAATCTTCTTCTCAAGAACCACTAAGCCAGAAAAGCTGAGATTTACATGAAAGCTTCCTGACATAATGCAGATTCAAGTTTGTTCAAATCATGGGCCCCTGGGGTTGGATGGGGCCACAATAGGGGATCAAAGTTTTACATACAAATATATAGGGAAAAACTTTAAAAATCTTTTTCTCAAGAACCACTGAGTCAGAAAAGCTGATTTTTACATGAAAACTTTCTGACATAGTGCAGATTCAAGTTTGTTCAAATCATGGCCCCCGGGGATAAGATGGGGCCCCAAGGGGGGATCAAAGTTTTACACACAAATATATAAGGAAAAACTTTAAAAATCTTCTCAAGAACCACTGAGTCAGAAAAGCTGATTTTTACATGAAAACTTTCTGACATGGTGCAGATTCAAGTTTGTTCAAATCATGGCCCCCGGGGATAGGATGGGGCCCCAAGGGGGGATCAAAGTTTTGCACACAAATATATAGGGAAAAACTTTTAAAATCTTCTTCTCAAGAACCACTGAGTCAGAAAAGCTGAGATTTACATGAAAACTTTCTGACATAATGCAGATTCAAGTTTGTTCAAATCATGGCCCCCGGGGATAGGATGGGGCCACAAGGGGGGGATCAAAGTTTTGCACACATATATATAGGGAAAAGCTTTAAAAATCTTCTTCTCAAGAACCACTGAGTCAGAAAAGCTGATTTTTACATGAAAACTTTCTGACATAGTGCAGATTCAAGTTTGTTCAAATCATGGCCCCCGGGGATAAGATGGGGCCCCAAGGGGGATCAAAGTTATACACACAAATATATAGGGAAAAACTTTAAAAATCTTCTTCTCAATAACCACTAAGCCAGAAAAGCTGAGATTTACATGAAAGCTTCCTGACATGATGCAGATTCAAGTTTGTTCAAATCATGGGCCCCGGGGGTTGGATGCCCAGGGCCACAAGGGGGATCAAAGTTTTACATATGAATATATAGTTAAAATCTTTTTCTCAATAACCACTGAGCCAGAAAAGCTGATTTTTACATGAAAACTTTCTGACATAGTGCAGATTCAAGTTTGTTCAAATCATGGCCCCCGGTGGTAGGATGGGGCCACAAGGGGGGATCAAAGTTTTACATACAAATATATAGGGAAAAACTTTAAAAATCTTCTTCTCAAGAACCACTAAGCCAGAAAAGCTGAGATTTACATGAAAGCTTCCTGACATAATGCAGATTCAAGTTTGTTCAAATCATGGGCTCCGGGGGTTGGATGGGGCCACAATAGGGGATCAAAGTTTTACATACAAATATATAGGAAAAATCTTCTTCTCAAGAACCACTGAGCCAGAAAAGCTGATTTTTACATGAAAACTTTCTGACATAGTGCAGATTCAAGTTTGTTCAAATCCCGGGGGGTTAGGATGGGGCCAACAAGGGGGATCAAGGTTTTACATACAAATATATAGTTAAAATCTTTTTCTAAATAACCACTGAGTCAGAAAAGCTGATATTTACAAGAAAACTTTCTGACATAGTGCAGATTCAAGTTTGTTCAAATCATGGCCCCCGGGGGGTAGGATGGGGCCACAAGTGGGGGGGGGGTCAAAGTTTTACATACAAATATAGGAAAAAGCTTTAAAAATCTTCTTCTCAAGGACCATTGGGCCAAAGAAGTTGACATTTACATGAAAGCTTTCTGACATAGTGTAGATTCAAGTTTGCAAAGGGTAGTTTGGGCCATAATAGGGACTAAGGTTTTACATGCAAATATATATGGAAAGTCTTCAGATATGGGCCAAGGTGACTCAGGTGAGCGATGTGGCCCATGGGCCTTATTATATAACTCATTTATATTGCCTTCAGAAATATTTTCCTCGATACTTTTTATTTCTTTCATTAACTCCTGCTCTTCTTTGTGTTTTTTCTTTTTGATATAAAAAGAATAAGAAATATTTTTACCTCTTATTTCAAATAGCAAGGTTTCAAGGAATAACTGATCATTGATAGTGAAGAAAATGTTTTCATCTGGAAGTCTGTGTAAATTCTCCATGTTGTATACTGGGACTGCATATTGGTTTTTAACCTGTGCAATCTAAAAAAAACTGGCGACCAATTTCATTGCTAAACACAGTCTATTTTATTGCATCGGGAACTATTGCAGCTAGATTTAAAAAATATTTAGCCAAAATAATAGACCCAGATCAAACAGGATTCATATCCAACAGGTATATAGGCGAAAATACTAGATTGATATATGATATAATGCAATATACTGAAGAAGAAGATATCCCTGGTCTTTTATTACTTATTGATTTTGAAAAAGCCTTTGATACTCTATCATGAAATTTTATACAAAAAACTTTAAACTTCTTCAACTTTGGTCCTTCCATTAGAACATGGGTTAAACTCTTCTACACAAATATAACATCAACAATTAACCAAGGTTCCAACGTATCTGAAGTCTTTGATATTCAAAGAGGTTGTAGACAAGGAGATCCTTTATCTCCGTTTATATTTTCGATATGTGCAGAGATTTTGGCAATAAAAATAAGAACAAATAAAAAAATTAAAGGCAATAACGGTTGGTAATGTGGAGAAAAATATTTCCCAACTTGCTGATGACACGTCAATTATTCTTGATGGTAGTGAAGAAAGTCTTTCAGAAACTCTTAAAACTTTACATGCTTTCTCAGAAATGTCTGGACTACGAATGAATTACACAAAAACTCAAACAGAATGGATTGGCTCAAAAAGATACAGTAACGATTTTCTTATTGCCAACAGTAAATGTAATTGGAGTACTACTAAATTCACTTTACTAGGAATACATTTTGATGTCGACTTGCAAAATATACCTAAATTAAATTATGATCCAAAATTAGTAAAAATCAAATCTATGCTAAACCAATGGGGGAAGAGATATTTAACTCCCATTGGCAAGATAACAGTTATTAAAACGTTAGTGTTACCATTGCTGAATCATATCCTGATGTCCATCCCTAACCCATCTATTGCCTATGGTAAAGAATTAGAAAAGCTATTTTTCTCCTTTGTGTGGGGTTGTTCAACCCACAGGGTAAAGAAGGATGTAATTGTCAAGAAATATGAGGATGGTGGTCTAAAAATGATGAATCTAAAATCATTTATAGCTTCAATGATTTGGGTAAGACATCTTATCTCTACAAATAGGGGGTTGAGTAATTTCATATCAAATTTTAACCTAAATAAATTCACATCCTGTGGGATTGAATACACTAATCTACTTTTAAAGTCATTAAAAAATAAATTTTGGATAGATGTATTCAAGACCTGGATCGAATTACAGAACTCTTATACTGAGTCTAATGTTACTGCAGATTCACCTTTGTTTTATAACCCTATGATCCATATTAGCAAGAAAATGTAATAAACATTTATTCGACAATAACATCAGACACATTAATGGTATTATTGAGGTTGACGGTACTTTTTTTTAGCTATGAAACTTTTAGTGCTACTTATCCAAATGTAAAAATTAACTTCTTGGAATATGCAAGTATTATCCATGCTATAAAAACTTGGATTAAGCAGTCAGGTACAGACACTAACTTTAAAAGATTACCAAATCCTTTTATTAGAAAAAACATTTACAATGTACTGAAGTGTAAAAAATCAAAAGTTTTTTTAATGAGTTTTTAAACAAAAACTCTTCTGTGACTGCAGGTACAATAAGATGGAGTCAGCTTTTGGATATTGATAACAGAGAATGGAAAATTTTCAATATACTACCTTTTAAAATAACTAAAAACTGCAAACTCCAATGGTTTCAATACAGAATAAATAACAGAATTTTAGCAACAAATTCGTTTTTATTCAAAATTAAAAAAGTAAATTGTAAAATATGTAGGTTTTGTCACAGAGAGGAAGAGACAATAGAACAAATACTGTGGGAATGTGATTGTGTTCAAGCATTCCTAGATGAGTTTCAACTTTACATAGATTAGAAGATCAAACAAACTTTCATATAGTTTTTACCAAAAAATATTTTATTTTAGGTTCTCCTGGTAAAAAGCTTTGTATGCAAAATACTCTTATCCTTTGGTTGAAATACTATATTTATACAGCAAGATGTACTGAGAAATCATTGAACATTCGTTTTGCAATATCCTACTTAAAACTCTTTTATGAAACACAAAAATTCCTATTTTACAAAAATGGTGATAGCGAAATATTTGATACCCAGTGGAACCTGATCTTTCCTTAACTCTCTCTCTCTCTCTCTGTGTCTGTCTCACATATAAAAAAAACTTGTCTGTATTCCTACATGATCCTTGGTATGCATATATTGAACATGTATTATGATATATCCAGATGGTATCAGGACAACTCGCCCCATGTTCGGGACATCTCGCCCCCTCTCTGAAGATAACTCTCCCCTTCATATCATACATGTTTACAACTATTATTTTTGGTCTAAATCCAAGAAGTGTATTAGCAAAATTAATAAATTTCTTATAGATAGTATATAGACCTACATCACAGACAAAAAGACATGTTCACATAAATACCGAACTTCGTGTCTTTTTATGCAAGACGAAATATTTTACTGAAAATACAGTGTTTGGGTTCAAATTCATCATCACTTTTATGTACATGTAAAATATATAATTTCAGCGGAAGCAAGTAAGCGTTTGGTAGGGAGAGTATTAGCTTGGTCTACGGCTGACGTAGGATAATTATCTATAATCTGCGTCTGTTGTTAAATCTAATTGTTTGATTTCCCCCAAGCTGTTATCAATTTACTTCAAACGTTAAGGTACTCATCATCAGAGTACTTTTCACTTTGAAATCGCCGCGTAAAAAGAATCAGTAAAGCAAAGCCGTTATAAAATTTCTAACATTGGGAATTTTATGATTTTTCAACAGGAATTAGTTGAGAAACGCATTTAAAGATAATTACATGTATCAGAATATCCATGCTTCACATTTACACTTAGTATACTCATTCGATAAAACACCCACACAACCTTCCAACCCCCCAAATATTGTTCTCAGTATTGGAGACATTTAATCAATTACCTGAAGATCAGTAAATATAATTTTCCTTGCCAAATGAATTATGAAAAATATAATTTTTTCTGAAATGCAATAATTAAATCTGTGTATAATTTCTATTAGAATTTACAATCCGTGTTAAAGTATGAAATAAAAAGATGTAGGGTTAAAAGTGTAAAAAAAAAAATTACAATTACACACACACACACACACCATTAAAATAAAATGTGATAATATATTTACATATAATATTGGGGGCGAGTTGTCTCAAGAAAAGGGGCGACTTGTCCTGAGAGGGGGAGAGTTGTCCATCATTCATACAGATTGTTTACAAAAAAAAAAAAAAGACTTTTTTTTTTTTTTATACATGTATGCGTTTTGAACATTTTCAGCTTCTTCTCTGGAACAGCTGAACCAATTTCAGATTTTGGTATATAACATCTATAGGTCAAGGGGAACAAACATTTTAAATTCCATGGCCTCTGCCTCCCTTGGGCTTGAGGGTTGTGGCCAAAGTCATCAAAATTAATGTTATCAAAAACCATCTTCTTTACTCCTGGACATTGAGCAGTCAAACTATTAGCATGATTATAATGAGCTCTTTACCAAAACTGTGAAATTCTTTACGCCTGTATTTAGGGTTCATGCTTGTACTCGTGCGAAGAATGGCGCCGGCGGTCACAAATGCACTCTATGTGTTTGGAAGATCAGCATGTCATTGTCACGCAAACACTTTACCATGCAGGTAATCGACCATAACTTCAAACATCTAAGAGACTCAGACAAATTTGCTAAAATCTTAACGAATTCAAGATTGATTTCCGGATTTTTACTAGTCCGTACGGACTGGTGCTGCAGGTTGCACCACTCTATTAATTTTGCCTTTATGTTCTTACCAAAATTACTCACCTTTGACCTGACCCTGCTTCCTTAACCCTTTCTCTACCGGCACATTTTAGAGGTTTTTAAAGACTAAATGACAATATATCTACATCGAATAAAATCTGCATGTATCACGATTTGGGATAGGCATATGACATATAATTTTGTTTGGAATTGGACAGGGAATAATTTCTTATAAAGTTTGTCAAGGTATCCCATGACCTCAAAGAGATCTATGGGGTCAAAGGTCATATAAGTGCACATTTTTTGCAATATTTTTCTCTGAAATATATATATTACGACCCCTCTCACTGGATTAGAGTCAAAAATAGGAAATTCTAAATGTATGAGCTGATGTGCCTTTGAAAATACTACAAAAGCATCACAATCAAATAAATCAATTTTATTGACAAACAAATATTTTTGGTTGCTAAGTAACAACACTCAGAGTACAATTTTGACCATAATTTGCCTTTCTACATACATTCGACACAATTTAAACATAATTGCATTGAATGATGATTAGTAAATGTCACATTATTTTAAAAATGTAATCTTTAAATAAATTTTAATCATTTTAAAAGGTTTTTAACAAAAAATATGATGAAAAGAATTAAGGTCAAAGGTCATAAAATGGCAACTTTGTACTTTATATACATTGTACATATCCATAATTTTTTTAATAATATGACGTTTTGCCATTATGTTCCACTAAATAGAATAAATATTGCAATATTAAAACAAAGATCTTTATTGTTAATCTAAAATAATTTAATTTTTTGCATTCAAATATATTTGGTTGCTAAGCAACAGCACCTTATCAAAAAGTACTACCCGTTTTTCATCTGCAAGTTCAACGTATACGAATGTTTAAGTACTTACTTTCAATCACTAGATTTAAATGTACTTGCATCATATTTAACAAAAATGTTCTTATATTCAACCTCTTAAAACTTATTTCTAGACATCATTCTTGATACACTGTACTTGGTTGTTCCGATAGCGGCATGCATTGACCATATCTGTCTATCGACTGGAACTTCACAGCAAACATGTACAAGATAATGCACAAAAATCTGGAAAAAAAAGAATTTCTTAATAAATGCTAATGTATTGTCAGAGCTTTTGAATGCCCAATTGGCTCTGTAAAGGTTTTCAATAGTCAAGGCCCTCTGAAAATTACTAGTATGCATTTAATTACTTATCAGAGGTAATTGTAGTACACATCTAATAAATGTGTTAGACGCACAGCAAGATTAATTTTGGTAAAGATAATCTTTTTATTATGCATTTTATTATTCGTTTTAAACTGGAAATCACTGTCACAATATCGGTACTTTAAAACTAGTAATACCTGTACAATTCCTCTTCAGTGAGAGGATGCGAATTTCCTTGGGAAGCATAATGACAATTCTTCCCTCGAGATATGACCATCTCAGCATAATGGTTGGTGGCAATACAGATGGAGAAAACCAAATCTTCTGTCAAAAACAGCTTCATAAAATCTGCAGTTCTCTGAATAATCGGGTCCCATATCTGAAAGGAAATTGCAAGTAAAATCAGTATTGGCCACCTTACGTTATTTGTCAGCATTTAGAAAACTTGTCATACCTTGTAATTAGAAACAGAATAATGATTTTCCGGTTTTTTTGGTCTCTTTTTGCATGTATGTGATACCTAGTAATGCAGTAAAAAACGCATTTCAGTGTATCATGACGCCATGATTCCATTTGTAAATGTATTATCTGGATTTATTTATTATTATTTATTGTTAACCAAATGTATACAGATTTAACCCTATATTTAACCTTAAAGTCATACCAACTGAATGTCAGGTTGACACTCTGAATGAAATGCCACAGTTCTTGGTGTCTCTGTGTCCTTCACATCAACATCCTTTCATCGCATGTCTGGATTTGCCAGCAGACAGTCACTAGCGGACGATACCTGGGAACTTCCCACTAAATATTGGGATGTCAATACCCTTTTTTAAAGATGAAAAGAAATTACAATTAAGAATTGTTGGTTCATGTTTTAAAGCAAAATATAAGTTTCATGGTAGCAAGGGACAGTTTCGCACTTAAGTACAGCTCAAATTTATTTAAGATAGAGATGTCCTGTATTTGAAGTGACATTTGGTAGGGGATTGCGTACGTACATGTGTTAGAAATGAATGGAATATTTTATTATACATTGCGAGTGTAGCAGATTGCGTAATGAAAAAAAAGATATGCATGATGTAGGTGTCAGCATTATGCCTAGCATATACATTGGGTGGGGGGGGGGGGGGGGGGGGACACTGAAGAAATTCAGGTTAAAACCTACAGGGTCCAGCGAAAATAATACTGCAACTCTGAGGGAAAGTATGCGACCCCAGATACAAAAGTAGAATTGAATTGGTTCTTCATGGTACACAGTGTCTAAATCCCCTTGTATGGTACTCTGATGGGGGTGTGGATTTAGTCGAAATTAGAGAAAATCTAGGCAAGATGATAGCTCATAGCATACCAGTACCAGCATGTATGGAATACATGTAATTTATGGTCATAAGCTACTCAGTGTATATAAAATATATGCATTTGGATAAAAGAGAAATCTATATATGATTTTTCATTAGCCTGTCATAATCAGACTTTGATTGATGTTACTTACATGTACCCCCCCCCCTCCATTTCGGCCCAAACACACATTTTGTTTATATTTCTGTTACAATATGAAGAAAATAATTCAAATTATGATAATAAATTTTATCATTACAATGACGTAATATGTGTTTTCCTAGCAGATTGTGTTTTCTTTTCATAGAAAGATAATTTTTAATAAACATGGAAAAATCCTGGAAAATAGCCCTCTAACCAGCGGCCATGAATGCCCAGTCTGATTAAAACCACCCCCATCCCCCTATCC
Organism: Ostrea edulis; assembly: GCF_947568905.1. Lineage (NCBI taxonomy): Eukaryota > Metazoa > Mollusca > Bivalvia > Ostreida > Ostreidae > Ostrea > Ostrea edulis. Next base: position 47,070,288 of record NC_079167.1, read on the forward strand.
ACCCCCTTCTTACACTCGAGCGTCAGGTGAGAAGAGAATTCTGGAAAAAGGGGGGTGTTAATCAGACGGATTAATGCCGGACCAGGACAGATTAAATGATGTCAGCTCTTAATAAACAATTAGATGTTATTCACTTGGTTTAGATATCATAAAATATAAATATTTTCTTTCATGAAACGACAAATTATGGCAAAGAGAAAGACAAAACTAGCATTACAGTCATAAATTGGTAAAAAGTAAGGCAAAAAGTGGATATTTCAGAGTAAAAGATGGCCGCCGCAGAGGGTCATCCCATGGAGGATGGGAGAGAAGGGGAAAAGATATGAAATACATCAGGAAACAGACTCTGGAGGAAGTCAGTAAAACGGGAGCATGCATATTACAAGACCATGCAGACAGTACGCAGCCTTTAAGCACCATGCAACTGCGGCCAAGGGGCACCTGTGACGAGACCAAAACTCCCTGCATCCCCGACAACGAGAACACATACAGACTTTTTCACATGGGAAAACTGTGTGAAATGTTCAACCTAGCTTACCACCAGCACAAACTAGAGAGCCCAAACTGCCCAACCAACCTTCAATTTGACTACCCAGCTGAACAACAAAAGGGAGTCTGCTGGGTAGAGAGCCTAAAGTGCAAGTACATGTACTGCACTTACCACAGCCAGAGTATCAAACTCTATGAGGAAGTCGACACCGGAAAACGTGGGCCCAAGCCAGCAAAGCCAAACCTATCTGTGTGGGTAGCCCTCCTGGACAATCCCATCATGGGAACTGGACTGCAGGAAATTTTCCATGCCCTCAACTGTCCAGCACCCTCAGCCAATTGTTTACAACAAAATGCAAACAAGGTTGGGCCCATGATTGTGGAAATGGTTCAGGAGGACTTACGAAGAGAAAGGGCTCACCTCAAAGACCTCATCGAGAACTGTGGGTTCCCACGGGAGACACCAATACCTGTGGAAGGTGACGGGCGGTACAATAATCCTCTGTACTGGTCTCGAGACAGAAATCCTTTTCAGCCAGCAACCCAGGCAACATATACCAAGTCTGAAAATGTAACAGAAGAGAAAAAAATTATTAGCTGTATCACCAAAAACAAGCTATGCAAGAGAAGATCACAGGAAATCCCATGACCGGAACACCCTGGAAAATGCACAGCCAACCTACGACTACAGGATCCCATAGGGAAGGAGGACAAGGCGACAGAGGAAATCTGCCGGGAATTTCTCAACGATCAAGAGCCCACACTAATCAGCCACTTCACCACAAACGGGGATAGTGCTGCTTTCCGGGGCGTCGAGAGGGCCATGGCCGAGTCTGGTCAAGCGGTAGAATTCTTGAGGGACACCCGTCACCTAGCCCAGTCCCAGAAAAAAGCAGTTGACAATGCAAAGTTCAGCGAGGGAATGTTTCCTGGACGTACAGCTGCCCAAAAACTGGCCATCAAAAGAAAATTCTCGGTCGACTTCATGAAGAGATGCACCGCAGAATACGACATAGCAGTCAAGAAGTTCCGAGGTGACGCAGGAAAGCTGGTTAACACCCTGAGTTATGCCACGGATGCCATAATACACTGCTACTCGGGCAGATGTGGCAAGACCTGTGCTGAACACTCTCTCGTCTGCGGCGGCACACCCGAAAGACACTGGGCCAAAGACTACCTCCCAACCCATGCCAGAACACTTAACCCGACTGATGACGATGAGGAAACCTTACGCCAGCTCATAAACTTCCGATTCAGCTGGACAACACTCATAGCCACCAGATATGGGATCAACACTCAGAAGTTCGAGGGACTACATCGCGGGTATTCAAAATCCAACCCAAAGAATGTTACCTGTTCTCAGATCGTCTAATCTATACACCGGATGAACCATGGACCCGGAAAATCGACTGCCCTCAAGTGTGCTGCACTCGGTTCATCAATTCCAAAAGGCACTCGTCTTACGCGGGAACTGAAGAGAAAACAAGAGTTGTACGAACACAGCAAACAGAGGAAAAGATCTAAGACCTATCGTACCTATCTCTCCTTGTGAGAGAGAAATTCGATCTATATTTCCAGAAAGGGACCGAGACTCAAACAGGGTATCTTAAAGGCATGAATGACCCCCCCCCCCCCCTCCTTACCATAGTGTAGTCTAAGGACAAGTAATGAACACTCCTACAGTAAGCAGGGGGGGGGGATAGTTCTTTATGTTTAAGATTCGAAGGAAATCAGAAACAATGCAAAAATAAGTAATTAGATGCAAGTTTGACGAGATCACTGATTTTGAAATGTGGTGATGTAAACAAATTTAACATGGATATGCCAATTTTTAGACGATATTGTTCCCATTTCTTAAATAGTAAATGATGGTTCTGACTACATATCATTACGACATTAGGGGGGGGGGGGGTGCACGTGATATATTGTAACATACATTTCTTATAGTTTCATAAACTACTCGATTGTATCGAAGATCGAACTTTACATTCCGTCAATCATGATACATTATTTCCACTGTCAGAGAATGATAGTGTCAAATATTCCAAACAATCCATATACTGTTTGCATTGCATTGATTATAATCAAGATTTAGATTATCAAAGATTTGTTTGTAACATACACGTACGTCTGTTAGCAATGCTAGATTAAAGGAACGTGAAATGTTGTATGAAATATCAGTTGTAAATGGTGGTTTTCCTATAAGATATGATGTTTCAATGTGGTCTTATCAAATCCTTTACAAGTACGATTTATAGCTTGAGAGTTGTGAATAAAGACGATAGAGCATTAATATAAAAAAAATTATCCACCATTTTTTTTCTGCTTGTCAAGATGTTTTGAGAAGCCAAAACTTTCAATTTGTAATTCCGACCCCCTTTCCTTTGAAAAACGATGATACTGCCTGGTCAGTGGATATTTATAGGCAATATTTGATGATTATGATAGCCCCATATAGACAATTTCATCTCTATTCATATTTGCAGAAAATGTCACTCAACAGAGCGGAAATAATGACGAAACTCGATACACACACACACACACACACACACACACATATATATATATATATATATATACCAAAATTAAGTATGGAAAATGAGTTTTGCAACGTGAAATGTACGTTATCTGTTTGGAACCCCACGAGTGCAGACACTTAAGGTTTCTACAATTTGTATTCCTTTATATCTGAGTTTTTAATGTTTGACAACAATATCTTAACGTGGTTTTCATTGATGTTTTCAATATTCTGGCAGCATAATTTCGAATCAGACATCCGTATTGATAGAGACACTAACGCAATATCACCTTTCAAAAATGCATGATCTCGGGAAACGTACATTGTGTTAATTTACTTGGTATTGAGGGTGCTTATGCTTGACATTGTGTAAAAAATGAAACGCATTATAATTACATGCAGATAATTATATTTCTCTTTTCTTTTCTGCAATCATTTAGCAATATGAACAAGTACAGAAGGACAGTTTTGGAATTCTTTAATTTTGTTTCAGCAAAAAGATTTGTGCACATTAACTGAGAATGGATGATATATATATATATATATATATATATATATATATATATATATATATAAAGTAAAAAAACAAAATCCAATACTCAAACTTTTATCTATGGCGCTTTCGCCCTGCGGGCTCGTCAGTAGATTTTTAAACAATGTAAACGATAACATACGATTTACAATGGAAATTAACGAAAATGAATTACCTTTTTTAGACATCCTGATTGTAAAGGAGGGGGTGAAAATCATAACAGATCTCTACTACAAGAATACAGATTCCCACCAATATTTGATGTTTAACTCATGTCATCCATCTCACACCAAACGAAACATCCCTTTTAACATGGCCCGGAGAATTTGCACAATAGTAATAGATGAGGATCGCAGAAATACAAGATTATCTGAACTTAAAATATTTTTATGCAGACAGAAATATCCACCAAAATTAATTGAAACAGCTATACAAAAGGCTAAAGAAACTTCCATCACAGAATTGCGAACTATTAAACAACATGAAGAAACCAACAACAAAATTCCTTTCGTTCTTACACACAACCCGAGAAATCACAACATATTCAAAACAGCCAAGCAGTTATTCCCTATTCTTCAACAATCAGAAACATTAAATGACCTCATTCAGCCCACGGATATACTCCACAGCAGACGTCAACCACCAAATTTGAAAAAAATTCTCACTAAAGCCAAATTTACATCAAACCCCGAAAAACCAGCAGTCTTCAAATGCGAGGATCCACGATGCGGTACTTGCCAATTTATACAAACCGGCCACTCCTTAACTTTCAAAAACGGAATGAACTTCAATGTGAATTCAACTATGACGTGTAAATCTAAAAATCTACTTTATTGTATGACGTGCCCTACATGTGGAGAAAACTATATAGGTCAAACAGGAACCAAATTGGCTGACCGTGTTTGTGTACATAAACAACAGATCAGAGATCCTACAATAAGAAACACACCGTGTAGCGGACATTTTGATTCGTGCGGGGGAGGCAGTTTTTATATTTTTCCATTTTACAAAGTAAAAGAGGAAAATGAACAATTACGCAGAGCCAAGGAAAACTATTTCATAAAACTGTTTAAGCCGAAACTAAACTGTTAATATTTTTACTTCATGTTATTTAACATGTACATTTTACATAGAATGTCTCCTTTAATGTACAGGAATATTCAGAGGCGCTTAAAACTTATAGACTGAACTATTTTAAATATGTCTGTATTTTTTAAAAGTGCTTAACATTAACATTGTATAATGTTCTGACGTCACAATCATGACTGTATTATGTTTAACGTTGCCCACATAACGTCACGAGGATGACGTCATAATGGAACTTGTTTACATTGTTTAAAAATCTACTGACGAGCCCGCAGGGCGAAAGTGCTATAGATAAAAGTTTGAGTATTGGATTTTATTTTTTTTACTTTATTCTACCCCGATACCAAGAAAAAATAATTTATTGAATATATATATATATATATATATATATATATATATATATATATATATCAGCCTAAAAAGAATTCTGAGTTATAGCTAGACACTCTGTATTGTATATATGTATATGTATGTATATATATATATATATATATATATATAATTCTGCTTTATCCAACGATGAGAATTTCATGCCATCTCATGAAGGTCATAATGCTGATCCCTTTATTTGTGTATGGATCAGTCATTAAAACCTATTTTCTTTAAGCATGAGATGGCTGAACTGTAAGATATGCGAATTGTAAGTGACTGCTGAAAGAAAGAAAAAATGCATCAAAGTATAAAATTCCGTTTTCGTCCATACAATTTAATCTGTATAATGTAATTTAGATTATCAAGAAACAAGCCAGCTTTGTGATATCCCCAACAATTGCAGAAATATGACAAACAGAACTTTAACATCAGCTTTTAGCTTTTCCTTTGATAATCCGTTTTAATTAAGAGTGGAACAAAAACTTTGAGTATTGTGTTCTTATAGTCATATCATGTGTTTGGTTGTACAGGATAAAATGATACACTGATACCATAAATTGCAGTTATTAGTTGGTGTAAACTTTTATAAAGTTTATGGAAATGATATAGAAAGGTTGTTGTTTTCAATGAATTATATAGTAAAATAAATAAAAGTTGACTCATTTATTTAAATTTAATGCTGAGAAGTGATTGATTTCATTTATCATATTTTTTATCCCAATAAACGCCATTAATTATTGAAAGTAAATGATACAACTTGGCTCTATGAAGACTCCCCATTGTGTATACACAGCTACCAACACATGACCCCCATATCCTGTTACTGTAGCCTGTTTAACACCCCTTTGTGTATACACAACTACTGACAGAAGACCCTGTTTATTGAAACCCTATATAAACCTCCATTGACACCTCAGGCATTTGGTAGTTTGCTATATGTATACATAAAATATGTATGATTTGATGAGAAATATAAATTTCTTTGTGCCACATAGAATATAGTCAAATGTATATTACTGAGGAAAAAAAGAAAATGATACATAAATCAGTCAATGATTTCAATGCATTGCTCTATAATAAAATGGTTTTATAATAAGCAAGCAATTTACCACTTTTTAACCACCATATTATTTATACAAATCAGGACGTTAGCCATAAGAAAAATATGAATTTTTGAATCATTCATAGTTTCCATATGTTTCCAGCTCTACCCTTACCAAAATATAATCCCTCTGGCACACAGTTGCTGCAAATTTGCAGCGCATTTGCGGCACATTTGCCGCAACTAGTTGCAGCACATTTGCCGCAACTAGTTGCAGCACATTTGCCGCAAGTATACTTTTCGTATGCAAATTTTTCCTCTGGCACACAGTTTGTGGTATAGTTGCGGCACACACTTGCTGCACACTTCTGGCACACAGTGTGCGGCATATTTGCCGCAAGTACACTTTTCGTATGCATATTTTTCCTCTGGCACACAGTTTGCAGCAAACTTGCGGAACACACTTGCTGCACACTTCTGGCACACAGTGTGCGGCATATTTGCCGCAAGTATACTTTTCGTATGCAAATTTTCCCTCTGGCACACAGTTTGCGGCACTCTTGCTGCAGACTTCTGTCACACAGTTTGCGGTACTGTCTGCTTGAAATTAAGGGATCCTATATAAACTGTTATTACAAAAACACATATAACAATTTAATTAATATAATTTCAAGAACAATGACATATGAAGTATAACATATTAAAAAATACTAATTTTTTAAAAAAATTATTCAAAAACTAAAATGACAGGGTTTTTGTAAAATATGTTATCTATCATAGGAACAGCAGTAGAAATATACTGGGAAAATGACAAATTAAAAGTAGAATTTTTCAACAACAAAAAGAAAGAAAAAAGAGAAGCATTATTTCTAAAATGTTACATGTATATCTTATGTTTTTATAACATCTATAATGTACAGGGTCTGGAAAATGTTAAATAAAAGCTGTGAGACCAGTTGGTTACATAAAGTACCATGCTTAAAAAATGACTAAGTTCAACTTCACCATGCACAAAGAATGCCTGACCACTTCCGAAAAGACACATGCACATTTACAATGCTTCCATAATAGCTGTTCAAGGTCTGAAGAATGTCAAATAAATGCTGTAAGACGAGTTGATTACAAAAAATAGGTACCGTCTATTCAGGAAATGCTTTTAAAAAATGACAAAGTTCAAGTAAATGTAATTTTTTTGAAAAAAGTCTGATCACTTTGAAAAAGACACATACACATCTTCAATGTGTCCATAACTACTGTACAAAGTTTGAGGAACATCAATTTAGATGTGCACGAGTTGATCACACAAAATAGGTACCATATATTCAAGAAATGCATAAAAAATGACCAAGTTCAACTACACATAATTTAAAAAAAAAAGAAAAAAAGTCTAATCATTTTCCAAAAGACTCATGCACATCTTCAATATGTCCATAACAACTGTACAAAGTTTAAGGAATGTCAAGTTAGAGGTGAATGAGGATTTGATTACACAAAATAGTTACCGTTACACCAGTGCCCCAAAAAGAGCAAGCAACATTATGTACCAAGAATTTTGTGTTAAGAAGGTACTTTTGAAACTCAGCACACTGATTGTACTTGAAGCATTACTTTTTGTTTGATCGAATGCCAATATGAACCTGTATTAATAAGTTTTGAAAGTTGTTTACAAATTTTGGCAGTTGGAGCTTTGCGGATTTTATTTGCCAAATGTGGCACTGAGTGCTCCAAAGCCTTAATATACTGGTACACATGTTCCGAACTCTGGAATGTAAGACCTTGGAATATTAATACACAAGGATAGAAGTTAGATAAAATGTTATTCTGTCCTTTAAAATAGATAGAGTTAGTTGCAGAATTTGAATTAGCAGATGTGCGAGAAGGAGAGTGAAATGAGGGTAGATATTCAGGAGGAGATGTACGAGGAGGAGAGTGAGATGAGGGTAGAGACTTAGGAGGAGATGTGCGAGGAGAATATTGAGATGAGGGTAGATATTCAGGAGGAGATGTACGAGGAGGAGATTGAGATGAGGGTAGAGACTTAGGAGATGTGCGAGGAGGAGATTGAGATGAGGGTAGAGATTTAGGAGGAGATGTGCGAGGAGAATATTGAGATGAGGGTAGATATTCAGGAGGAGATGTACGAGGAGGAGATTGAGATGAGGGTAGAGACTTAGGAGGAGATGTGCGAGGAGGAGATTGAGATGAGGGTAGAGATTTAGGAGATGTGCGAGGAGAATATTGAGATGAGGGTAGATATTCAGGAGGAGATGTACGAGGAGGAGATTGAGATGAGGGTAGAGATTTAGGAGGAGATGTGCGAGGAGAATATTGAGATGAGGGTAGAGACTTAGGAGGAGATGTGCGAGGAGGAGATTGAGATGAGGGTAGAGATTTAGGAGTAGATGTGCGAGGAGAATATTGAGATGAGGGTAGAGACTTAGGAGGAGATGTGCGAGGAGAATATTGAGATGAGGGTAGAGACTTAGGAGGAGATGTGCGAGAAGGAGAGTGAGATGAGGGTAGAGACTTAGGAGGAGATGTGCGAGGAGGAGAGTGAGATGAGGGTAGAGACTTAGGAGGAGATGTGAGAGGAGGAGAGTGAGTAGGAGTGGGAGGAGAAGAAATAGAAAGTGAGAAAGTGCATACCCTTGGTAACGCTGGTCATTCTTCATTCTTGGTGATGACTCCAGGCGTCATCTTTACAGGTGGGCTAGTCAGAAGAGCTGTTTTGTAAGGAGAGGCTGGCGGAGAGGCTTCTGGTGTAGCAAACTTCAAATGCTGAATCGCCCTCTCAACGTCACCAACAACCGTCCTGGTCCCTTTCTGGCTGAGATGTAACCCATCCCTGCTGAGTAGATTTCTCTCTATATATATATATATATTCTCTATATATATATATATTTGCATTATATAAAAGGAGTTAGTTGAGGAGGGTATGTTATTTGGGTAAAGGTATAGGCGTAAACTGCCAAGGGTAAGTGATATGTTTATGGTATGTTTGGGTGTTTTGGTGTATAAATTTTAATGGCGGTGGGCATGTGTTATAGCCGGGAAACTACAGTTAGTAGAAGTGACTGATACCTGCAGTAGCCCTTAATGGTTAAAATGTATAACTGTCAGCCACTCCCGTCACCAGAGGTGTTACTTCAGGAGTGTCAGACAGTTGAGGGTGTAAGTAAATGATGTAGGGATGGGCGTGTATTGAGTATGCATGGATGTGACGCAGCGTGTTCACGAGACATTTTACACCGGCCCAGGGTTAAGCCCCGGACCACTGCCAGCAGACAACTTCTGACCTGACATAGTGCCAACGCCACAAAAACCGCTACGATGATAGAGAATAATGAGAATGAGAGAAGATGCCACCAAAAGCAAGTGGTCGAATCCTACCCCAACTGGGGCATCTCTACAATAAGATACGGAGTTCGAGCCAAAAGCAATTAGAAGAACTTAGATATTGAATATGGATGGATGTGATGCAGCGTATCTATGAGACAATTGACACCGCCCAGGGTTAAGCCCCGGGCCACTGCCAGCAGACAAATTCTGACCTGACATAGATAGTGCCAACGCCACACAAACCGCTACGATGAAAGAGGATGAGAGAAGATGCAGCCAAAAGCAAATGGTCGAATCCTACCCCAACTGGGGCATCTCTACAATAAGATACGGAGTTCGAGCCAAGAGCAATTAGTCACACTTAGATGTAGTTAGTATATCCTGTGGATGTGATAAAGTTTAATATTGCTGGTACGATGGTGTTAATGTTGCAGGTGGATATGGTTAGCAGAGTGTGAAGGTCAAAGGTAGTGACTCCTGCTGCGTGTAGTGTTTGTATGAGGTTTGTTCTGTAGTGGTTGTGAAGTGGACAGTGTAAAAGGTAATGGACGATTGTTTCTGGGACCTGCCAGTGTGTACATTTGTTGTTTTTGTGCCTGGTGCACTGACCTAAATCGCCCAATAGATTGGTTGTTCCTACCCTCAAGCGTGTGATGATTTTGTCATAGTGTATGTTAGAGTGATATTTGAGAGGTTTTCAGCATGGGTTGGATTTGATTTTACATATGAGTTTGGTGTTTGAGTTTAGCTGTTGTTTGTAGATGTCAATTATAGTGCGATGTATGAAGCTGTAAATTTCTCTGACCCCTAGCGATATGTCATATGTAACCATGTTATGACCTAGTGCTTGTTTTGCAGTGTTGTCGACAGTCTCGTTTCCTTGAATGCCGACATGTGAAGATATCCACTGGAAGTGGATGTGTTGATTATATTGTGTGGAGTGATGCAAGAGGGTGAGGATGGTGTTGAGAAGATCTGGCCTACTAGTTTGAAATCTTTGTAGTGCACTAAGGGAGTCACTGAGAATTACCGTTCTCCGATATCCCTTATTGTGAATGTATATGAGTGCAGCAATTAGAGCGACCATCTCCGTCGAGTAGACAGAGATGTTGTACGTGCATCTATACCCCTCTTCTATGGGACCGCTGGGGTCATAGATGGCTGCACCCATTTTGCCTGTGGTGGGTTCTTTTACTTCCATCAGTGTATATTTTTTGGAAGCCTTGGTAGTGTATGTCTATGTGTTGCAGTGCAATTGCTTTGATTTGTAATGGGTTACTGTGCGTTTTGGTGATTGCACTGCCGATATTGGTGCAAACTGTAGGAGGAGGAAAAGTCCATGGGGCCATTGGTAGCAATTGTTTGGTTGGTGGCTCAGGTAGCCCATAAGTGTTTGCCTACTTCCATATTTGGTAACCAAATGGTCCATTTCTCTTATCCTCCCCCACCTTTCGCTGGATTTGATGTCAGTGTATGCGTATGTATGTGGTGTTTGCAATAATGTATTTGTAGGATTTGTTTTGTCAGAGGAGACCCTAACCCAGTACCTTAGAGAAAGTTGTAGTCTGCGTAGGTTAAGTGGTAGTTCTCCCGATTCCAGTAGGACTGTGCTTTTGTCTGTTTGGTGGTGAGCTCTAAGTGCAATTCGGAGTGCCGACGCTTGGATCCTGTCCAGACTTTGAAGATAGGTCTTGCAACCTGAGTTGTAAGCCTGGCATCCGTAGTCAAGTGTAGATCTAAGAAGAGATTTGTATAGCATTAGAAGGGTTTGTTTGTCAGCACCGAATTGTGTGCCTGAAACACAACGCATAAGATTGAGTATTTTGCAGCATTTATTAATTTTGAGTTTTTCGACGTGAGCTTTGAATGTCATATGTTCGTCGAAGATGACTCCCAGAAAGGTTACTTGTGATTCTACCTTGATGGGTTGATTTCTTAGGTAGAGTTTTAGCTGGGATTTGTAATTAATGTGCCTTAAATTAGTTTTGCCAAATACGATTGCGACAGTTTTAGGTTGCGATAGCTTGAAACCCCGCTGGATGGACCAGTTTGAAATTGAGTCTAGAGTGCTTTGCAACCTAATGTTGATGATTTTAATAGAGCGACTTGTGTGGTGAATTTGCGTGTCATCTGCAAACTGGGAGAGATCAGCCACTTGGTATGGTTGTTTATGGTGTTGTATTGTGGATGATAAGTCATTGATCATGAGATTGAAAAGGGTAGGACTGATAACAGAACCCTGTGGTGTACCATTGTCCAAGGTGTGCGGATCCGAATTGGACTGGTTTACAGTGACCTGTATTTTCCTGTCTTTGAGGAATGACCTGATGAAGCAGAGTGTGTTGCCAGTGATGTGGAACTGATGACGGATCTTATATATCAGTCCATCATGCCAGACCAGATCGAAGGCTTTAGAGATGTTGATGAAGACGGCTCCTGTGTATTGTTTCTAATACTGATATCTTCCTATTTATCATGAATCCATAATTCAGCTAATTGGTTTGCTTTCAATAATTATCATCACTTTAAAGTAACTCCCTGAGTAATTGGATACTCCATGACACGTACATAGATCAATGCTTGTTGTGACTCATAATACTTACAATTAGCACCTTAAAGTTTTTAATCTTATAAAGATCTTTGATCAATGTTTGGTGGTTTAATTATATATCATTTGGTCAATTTGTTAAATCACTCAAAGTCTCTCATTAAGTACAGGTCCTATGTAATTAAAGAACCCCTAATTATTTGGTTGGCTTCGTGTCAAGTAGTAGGTGAAGTGAAATGAATGTGCTAAATAAAGAAGTTAAAAGTGTTTTTTTATTTTATTAATCTAATAATAAATGTTAAGTACTAAATATCAATGCCATATAAACAGTAATTCTTGTTATTTTTTGTCCTAAATAACTAAAATTTTCACTTTCAACTTTTTTGCAACAAGAAAAGAATTTTTTTATGTGTGTACCGAGTGTCATTAACTAGGTGTGAATAGGAATCCATACAGAACAGGTGCAGGTGGGATTAGGGGGCTGAGGGGCTGGTAAATATGAAGCCTCAGGGGCAGGTGAAGTCAAATGAAAGTGTTAAATAAAGAAATTAAAGGTGTGTTTTTTTCATCTAATAAAAAAAATGTCAAGTGCGAAATATCATAATAATAATAAATTCTTTATTTAGACAGGATAGCACAAATGACTAGTTTACATTGTGGTCCTGTATAAAACATATTCACAGACAGATAAATGAGAGAATAGAAAAATTGTAAATATAATTTTCTATAATTTTCACTTTCAACTTCTTTGCAACAAGAAAAGAAAAAAAGTTTGTGCATACCAAGTGTCATTAACTAGATGTGAATAGGAATCCATACAGAACAGGTACAGGTGGGATTAGGGGGCTGAAGGGCTGGTAAATATGAAGCCTCAGGGAAGGTCCCTGAATGTCAACTATTTTTTCATATAAATAAAAGTTGATTATTAGTTTTCTTTACACAGTTTTACTGTACTCTGAAAGGTGTCCTTTTGGGTGAGTGTGGCCTTTTTTTGCTATTTAAATTAATACTATTGTAGATAGTGTTAACCACAATTTCGAAGTTTTGTTATAGACACAAATTAAAATTTTTGCTTTTGAATCGTTAGATTGTCTAGGGACTCTTTAATTAATATGGACTCAGATTTCGGTGGTGCAAAATTAATCTTAAATAATGTCATCAGTTGCTTTAGACTATCCTTGTGGCATTTGCCATGAAAATTGTGATGGGTATAAAAATGTAGGTTGTGATACCTGCGATAATTGGTTTCACCACAACTGTGAGAGATTGTCCAAAACTGATTTTAACTACTTGCAAAATTCCACATTACCATATATGTGGTAGTGAGTGTGTGTGTAAATAAATTTTTAAATCCCAATTTAAATAAGTTTATACATGTCACTAAATTATAAAGTATTACATTAATTGCTTTCCATAAGGTTATTTTAATAAACCCTTGATAAATTATTATGTCTAGTATGGATTTCCATAGATTGTCCTTAGTGACTAGTGTTGTTTATGGGTGATTGATTTTGAAGGTGTTGGTTGGTTAAAAGTTTAGGTCAGGTGATTTTCTTAGAGTTCTTTCTAGTCTATTCAATTATCTTTGAATATAACACTTTTGTCAGTTAAGCTGAATGGTTGCATTTCCTATATACGGTGATATTTCTTTTTATGGGACTTTAATCATTGCAGTGCAGGTCAGTTTATTTTAATCACATTGATGTCAAAGTATGAATGATATGAGATTATCAATTCTTTTGCATTATATACTTTAAATATAATTAGGAATATTATTTCTTGTATATAGAGTTACCTGATGTGTTGATTGGTCTTACTGGTCTGGTACCACATATTGGGTAAGGATATATGATTAGGAGTAACATACATGTGTGTATATTCGACATGTGTAGTATCATCTCATGATCTGTATGTATTTATGATATATTCATTTTCTATTGAATTAATAGTAAAGATTGGCAATTTATATTTTATTCTGATCAAATCATGATACATATAGTAAAAGGGTAGTAGGTCGTTCCGTCCCACAGTCGGTCCGTCCTTAGACGGTCCGTCCCATGGTCGATTCGGCCCATTTTGCTTAGTCGATCCGGCCCCTCCAATTTTTTTTATCAAAGATATAATAAATGATTATTACTGAAGAAAAAGGGAAGTTTTTTCATATATATTGCAGTTAATTATCAAAATTAGATAACTGCCGAAGTTAGACGTGTAAATAAAATTGTTTATAGTGCTATGGTTCTGAAAATGTGTGCCCATTAATTATTGTAAAAACATCGTTATTCAACTATGTATAACAATCAATGTAAATGTGTGTCCCATGAGTGTCCACTGATCATTGTGAAAACACCTTAGTGAAAACAGTTTTTATAACTGTATTGTTGTGCAACCTTTGATCATTAATTACGAGCTTACAGTAACCTAACTATTAGATTTTTTTTTAAACTCCAGAAGTGCGAAGTGATTTGGAAATATAATGTGGCAGGTATAGAAATATTCCAATAAATGACAGAGTATGTAAATTTTGTCTAAAAATAAAAGGTATTCTTTGTATTGAAAATGAAGCCCACTTGATCAAATATTGTGATGTGTATAATGATCTTAGAAAAATCTGTCAAATATCAAAACATCTCTTGTTTGTTTTTGGGAAATACTGAAAGCTTATTTCAATATGGAGGAACACATACCTTAAATGTTTTGGCAAAGTATGTTTTTTTTGCTTTTAAAAGAAGAGACATTTGTAACAATAAACAGTCTCAAGAAGATTAATATACATTACGTGTGATAAAGTCTTATTAGTCTGCAATCAAGCCATAAATACCATAGAGCATATTAAAGGATGACTACCTGATGACAGAAGATGTCAGCGGCACACAAACCATGAAGATGAAATACGCAGATGAATTAAACCAATTTAGTACTGTAAATAATACTTGGAAAAATATGATTTTTTCTGGGCCGGATTGACTAGGGGACGTATTAACTATGGGACGGATAGTCTAGGGACGGATCGGTAATGGGACGAATAGACTAAGGGACGGATTGATTATGGGACGGAACGTCTAGAAACCAGTAAAAGTAATTTAGTTTTACCATTTCTACAACACTAAGATAATTTCTGTGATATGAATATAGGTGAAATTATCTGTCTTTGTTTCATGTTACTATGTCTTATTTTATTGTGTATTGAATGTGAATATATGTTTGTTTCAGACTATAATTTACAGTGCCATCAATACAATATTGGAAACAGCGATTGTGTTTGTCTTTATGGTTACTTGGAACCCGGTAACATATATCTGTTCTAAATGTTGTGAGAACCAGTTTGGGGTGTTTGATTATGATAAGTCTCTAAACAGATTAGAATCGGCTATTCACTCTGGGAATTTTGAATTGAGGGTTAGGATGGAAAGCATTTTTATGCGTGCACAACCTAAAAGGTTGACTTCAGGACCAGGTCTTAAATTTGACTATACAATGAAGAGAGACATTGTGACCTCTCAGTTGGTCGGAAAGTCAGATTTTGTGCCTGTATCGGTTAAGGGAAATGGGAATTGTTTGTTTAAAGCCATCTCAATGGCTATTCACTTTGACCAAAAACTTGCTTCAGAGCTAAGGGTCGGGACTTTTCTTGAAATGTTTTATCACAAACATTATTACATAAATAGCCACAAAGGGGATAAATTAGCATTTGTATGTCCTCCATATGAGGAATCACTCAGGGATTGTGGTCAAAACTTCAAGTTTTCAAGTGCATGGTGTATTCATGCTGCTGCCTCTGTTATATCTAGATGTATTAAGTCTCTGTATCCAGCAGTAAATGGTCTCCTAGACCCACCAGTTTCCATATTAAACTGTGAATTTCAACCCCGGGCTCTTAAAAAAGCAAACACACCATCAAGATCCTATGGTCTAGTATGGTGCCTTCAAAAACTGATTACTGGGTGACCAATCATTTTGTCCCCCTGCTGTCACCTGCTCCAGTAAATGTGTTGAATATTTCACCACCATCTCCTGGGGTACTTACATCTGATATTTCATCCGTATCAGAATTTCCACCATTGTCTCTTACCACTACCACCACCTTAGACCACTCATATGGAAAACAGAATCTGCAATCCCCTGATTCACTAGAAAACATAGATTATCTCCCCTCGTTAAATAAGAATGTAGGATAGAAAGTCATAGGACAAAATGACCATGGACAAAAGGTCACAATAAGAAATTTTATGAAAGTAGGACAAAATGTCACAGGACAAAAAATCACAGTTTTATAAGAAAATAAGACAAAAAGTCACAATTAGAATTTTATGAAAGTAGAACAAAATGTCACAGGATAAAAAGTCACAGTTTATGAGAAAATAAAAAATATTGATTTTTCATATATATTTGAAAACATATCTGTTCGTTTTGTAAAGTTTAAGAATATATGTGCAAAATTTATATTTTCTATGAGATTTTGATAATAATTATAAAATTGTTCTTCCTTTTATCATATTTATTGTAAAATATCATTTTGATTTTTAAAAAGAGAGATTTTTTATTGAGATAAAATAAAAATAAGCTTGATGATCATTTGGTTTAGTATACTACATATTAATGATTGTCAAAACAAAATCTGATGACAGAATTATGGTTGGCTTCCTTTCACTCCAGGTTATTGTCAAAACAAGAAGTAAGTGAACTGTCATATAATAATTGCTATATAAACAAGTTAATGATTTTTCCTTTCTTATTATCTAATAATGAATCCCGTGGGGATCCGGGTTAGAATAGGTCCTCAGTACCCCTTGCTTGTCGTAGAAGGCGACTAAATGGGGCGGTCCTTCGGGTGAGACCGCAAAAACCGAGGCACCGTGTCACAGCAGGTGTGGCACGATAAAGATCCCTCCCTGCTCAAAGGCCATTTAAGCGCCGAGCATAGGCCGAAATTTTGCGTCCCTTCACCGGCAGTGGTGACGTCTCCATATGAGTGAAATATTCTCGAGAGGGACGTTAAACAATATTCAATCAATCAATCTAATAATGAACTGAAAGTGCTAAATGTGGCAAAACAAACACCAATAAGAATGATGACATGTATTCCCTTCTACCTCCTATCCACTGTAAGAAATGGCTGGTGTCTAAACAACAGCTATAGTGAGCATTTGGGTACCACCTGTTATTATTAACTTAAGGTATTCCATGTATAATGAAAGGATAATGAACAATTTTGAAGGATTTAGATCAACATAAAACTTTATTGTTAAATAATGATGGAAGTGAAGCGGATGAAATTCACATGATTGGTAAATGATTAGAAGCTGACCTTTTTGCACTTAAGACTTTTTGGAAGAGTTGTCTGCCCTTTGTAAAAATAAGAAAAATCTAATTTTCTAAAAATGTGTGTGGTCAATGATTAATTTTATTTCATATTTTCATAAAAAGAAAGTGTATGTAACTTTCTACCAAGAGATTAGTATGAATATATAATTTGTTTTTAAAATATTGTAATAAAAGATGCTTTTCCCATATACTTCAATGTTAAATTCTAGGTGAAATATATCAAGCAGTAAACAAAATTTAGAAAATTCCTACCGTGGGTTATTTTTATTTGATGAACCCTTCAAAATGATACCATGATTACAAATATTCCACCATCCATTTATTAGATATGAAATATGGTCATTACACATTGAATACCTTAACTTAAAAGTATATATGGGGTCTCATTTGCTAAGTAATTTTTGTGACTTTTCCTACCGATTTGGTGACTTTTTGTCCAGTGACATTTTATCCTGTGACTTTTTGTCCTGTGACTTTTTATCCTATCTAATCAAAAGTCATCATTGTGACTTTTTGTTCTGTGACTTTTCGTCCTACGGTTTTGTGACTTTTTGTCCTGTGACTTTCTGTCGGTATACCTTAAATAACACCAACCAAACTTGTGATCATGATCAGTCCTCTGGAATTTCATCTGTGACAATTAATGAACAAGAGCCGCAACTAGTTGACCAAAATCAAAATATTTTTTCAGCAAGTCCTGTCCGCATCAATGACTCTAGTGAATCGTTGAAAGACCTTGATAATTCTTTGATAAATGACACAAAATTCATTGTTAACGAGTCTGTCCACAACAAATGTTTTCGTAGTAGAGTATTTGGGCTGCTTCCCTGGACTGGCCCCTCATGGAAATTCTAAATATAAGCAAGAATAAATTCGTACACCACCTGCTGTAATGCAGGAAATTTCAGATCTTTTGAAACAAAAAAACAAACAAAACAAACAACCAAATTAAGTCTTTAATGAATTAAATGCCAAATATGAAATACTTAGTGGGCAAAAAAAAAAACAAAAAAAAAAAAAAAAAAAAAACCCAAAAAACTTAGTGGGCCATCTAGTATTAATCAGGTTAATGACAAGAAAAAACATGATGAAAAAAGAAGAAGAATAAATGAGTCAGGACATGTCATACACAGACGCAATATTGCAGACCACATCAGGGAAATTGACAGTTTAGTGGCATCAGGCCATTCTTTAGTAAAATCTATTATAAGAGATCAGGGGAAAGCACCATGTTTAGTTCTTTACACTAACGACCAAATTGCTGATATTAAAACTTTATGCTGTAGTGGACAGACAATTTTAGGTGACATGCACGTGACTGCAACATGTTATAAGCAAGTTAGGGTGACAAGGGATAGAACAAAAGCACCGCCAATATTTCTTGGACCTTTATTCATTCATGACAACAGTGACTTTGAGTCTTATAGTAATTTTTTTTTCACCATTTAAGGACTAAACTTTCAGACACAGACATGTCGAATTTGATATTTGGTTCAGATGAGGAGAAAGCTCTCGTTAAAGCAATAACTGAGTGTTTTCCTGAGTCAAACCACGTTCTTTGTAAACGCCATTTGTATCAAAATACAAAGCAAAAACTAATTGACGATAGTGTAGACAAGACAGATAGACAAAGGATATTAGATCTCATTTTCAGTGATGAAGGGTTAATCAATGCTGATGACAGCATTTGTTTTGATTATTAATCTGAGCAAGTCGAAGACCTCTCTAAGGAGTTGTCAGGCAAATTCTTAAAATATTACAAAAAACTACGAACAAATCTCAAAGAAAAGGTAAATAATCCAATCAGGCAGGATTTAATTGATGAACCATGGACAAATAATAATTCTGAATCCTTAAACCATGTTTTGAAACAAGCCATTGATTGGAAATCAAAACCACTGCTGGATCTTATAAATATTCTCACAACTCTGATAGAGTCTCAATTCAAAGACCTTAAGAAATCACTGGTAGGGGTAGGACAATTTACACTAGGGGAAACGTACAAACATTTTGGTGTTTCAAAATCGGTATGGGTAACCAAGACAAACGATGAACGAAATAGACTGTACAAGTGATTTCAACAGCATATATCCCAAGACAAACGTACAATAACTTCCACAGACGGGACAATGACCATACTTCGACCAAGAATATTAGGAAAAAAGATAGGACAAACGAAACGTAAAATAGTGGACAGGACTATAAACTTAAAAAAATCTAAATCACAATAGATCAGTTACATTTCCTGACCCTTTCAGGCTTTTATATTCCTCACTTAGTAAATTGTTAGAACTTAGAGTAGGGTTACTTTCAGGCTTATTCCTCCCCCGCCAGACGGGTGTGTCCAGTGAATACAGCTTGATATTATGTAGGTTAGAACTTAAGAGTAGGGTTACTTTCAGGCTTATTCCTCCCCCGCCAGACGGGTATGTCCAGTGAATACAGTTTGATATTATGTAGGTTAGAACTTTTAGAGTAGGGTTACTTTCAGGCTTACCCCCCCCCCCCCCCCCCCCCCGCCAGACGGGTGTGTCCAGTGAATACAGCTTGATCTTGTGTAGGTTACAACTTAGAGTAGGGTTACTTCCAGGCTTATTACTCACCCATTCCATTTGCATTTTGGTAATTTTAATGTTCATATGTTCTGTCCTTTAGCTGCATAACTATTTTTTTATGCTAATATAATGTTAAAAATGTTTTTTCAATTATGAATCTCATATGGTCTTTTAAAATTATAGATATTTATTTATCTTTTTCGTTTTGTTGTAATGGTCTTTTTGGCATCCTCTTTCCCCCAAACAATAGGATATCGTAATGAAATATATAATCTTAATGATTTTCATATGAAACGGATTGTTTTATTTAAAAAAATTATAATTATGTAATATTGAAATATTTTTTATGGTATTAAGTGTTTATATTCCTATCTCTTTTCATCTATTGATCTTTTTATGGTCAAGGCCCTAAAATATTTCATTGTTTCATTTAAAAAACATTAAAGTTTTTTACCTTTGAATTTTTTGGGTGGTTTTTTTGTTCCTTTGGTTTCAATATTTTTATTTAACATAAGCAAAAAATAAAATACCAATGAAATTCTTGTTTGTAAAGATGTTTCGTGTGTTTTAAAGTTTTGTCTCTCGTATTTATAGTTTTGGTCCTTTGGTTTTAATATAAGCAAAAAATAACATACCAATGAAATTCTTGTTTGTAAATGTAAAACTAAAGATTGATTGATTGTATCTTGCTTAACGTCTCGCTCGAGAATATTTCACTCACATGGAGACGTCACCAAGACCGGTGAAGGGCTTCAAATTTAGGCCTATACTCGGCGCTTACGGCCATTGAGCAGTGAGGTTTCTTTATCGTGCCACACCTACTGTGACACGAGTCATCCGTTTTTAAAAGTCATCTCCGAGGACCCGTGACATTCACATCTTATGCCGAGCGTTTGGCGATGGAACTGTCAATACTTAGGTCTGTCGCGGCCGGGATTCGAACCCCGGCCTTCCGAATGCGGGGCGAACGCTCTAACCTCTCGGCCACCGCGGCGGTTAAACTAATGTTTTGTGTTCTAAATTTTTGTCTCTTGTATTCTTTATAGGTTTGGTCCTTTGGTTTCAATATTTTTTATTTAACATAAGCAAAAAAATAAATTATAAACGAATTTCTTGTTTATAAATGTAAATCTAAAGATGTTTTATGTGTTTTAAATTTTTGTATGTTGTATTCTTCATGGTTTTGGTCCTTTGGCTTTAAATTTTTCATTTCAAAAAAAGAAATCATGGCTCTAAAGAAAGGAGGCCTCCACGTGGCTAGAGCTGGAAACATATGGAAACTATGAATGTTTAAATAAACTTCAAATTCATGTTTTCCTTATGGCTAACTTCCTTATTTATACTAGTGTGTATGTGTGTGTATTTGTATCTCTTTAATTTAATCGGGAGTGTTGCACTAAAATTCTATTTGGTATAAATGATAGTACTTATAGTATCTTGAAATTTCATTGACCTAAGAGATATTTCAAATCTGGGGTTTCATGTTTCATGCAAGCATGTAGGTCTACAAAACTTTATTTAAAATATTTGTAAAATCACAAGCCCCCCTCATAGGCAAATAAATGTATTGTATGAAAATAAGATATGTATGTCCTTCTCTTGACCCACACTTTGATATTATTAGAATGAACTGGCAGTTTATGAAAACATATCTGTCATCTCATATTGTAATATGATAATTATGATGTTTATTCACCTCATTAAGGACCCGGGGGTGGGAGGGTATGTACAGTTTAAATAGAAGGTAACTATAACAATATGAAATAAATAACAATCATGCAGATGTACTACTACTGCAAGAGTTCACATTGCTGCACTGCACACATTTAACATACATGTAGTGTTACATATGTAATACTGATTTCAGACAAGATTTTAAAAATTAACATAATAAAATACATGTTATGTGTGTAATTTTCAATATATCAGCATTTTAAAGTTCACTAAACATGCATTGAGACACACAATTTTAAAATTGACATTGTCTGACACAGTATAATTAATGATTAATACTGACTGTGCAAATATTAATTATGATGATTTTTTTCTAAGCATCATCCTAAGGACCAGTGCAAGTTGAAATGGGATTCCAGCCAACAACTTCAACAGCAATTTGCCATGAAAATCAGCAAGAAAGGTACAATATTTTCTATCTTAGTAAGATAGAATTTTTCATTTTAACACCAGACATTTATAAAGACAATTCTTAGTATATTAGATATTCATCTCTTTTTCAATATTTGAATGTACAGAATTTATTTTTTATAACAGGTACTTCATTTACATTGATGATGTCATATCCCCTGGACCCCACAACTTTACAGGTTACAGAGAAAATTCAAGAACTTCTGCAAAATGTGGGACTTGGATAGAATCAATAATGTATTTGTGAGCCCAGAGCAATGGATATATTGTGCAACATACTAAAGTGTGAATTTAATGGAAAACAAGTACATGTACTCATGTATTACATGTCTTTTTTAAAGACAATACTATTGTATAAATATAGAGGAAGTGTCATTGTTGATTATTCTAAGTTTTTGATATATCAAAATCAGTAAACATTTCTAAATGAAAATAAAATACCAATTTTATAACTTTAATCAATGTGTTTGAGATGACCTTCAAAACGGATGCCCAGTGTCACAGTAGATGTGGCACGCTAAAGAACCCTCACTGCTCAATGGCCGTAAGCGCCCAGCAAAGGCCTAAATTTAAAGCCGTTCACCGGTCTTGGTAACGTCTCCATATGAGTAAAAAATTCTCGAGAGAGACGTTAAACAAGATACAATCAATCAATCCATGGGTCGATTGGGTGGAAATCTTTCCATTGATATTAAATATAAAGTTGTTATTTAAACATATTTGGTGCACTATGCTGTATAATCATATCAATTTCTTATAATAGGTAATCGTGTCTGGTTATTATAAAAAAATGTATGAAAAATAACTAAATATTAATGCAATCATTGTGAGTGCAAAAAGGTCAATCGCAAGAGCACATACATAAATGCATTGGCGGATATAAGGGGTGGGGTGGGGTGGGGGTGGGGTGGGGTGGGGTGGGGTGGGGTGGGGGGGCAACCGGCGCGAGCCCCCCTAAAATTTTCAAGTTTAAAGTAAATCGTGGTCTCTTGTTTAGAGAAATATATACGATAAAAGCCATAATTTCCTCCACTCTCAGAGAAATAAATGTCTTACAAAATCTTTTGATTTATTGAATTACTTTTAGTGGGAGAACTGCTACTTTTTCCAAAAACCCTTAAAATTTGCGTTATTTTATTAATTTCACCTTATTAAAAATGACAGAAAATAATAAAAATTACTACATAGGAGACATATTTTAAGCCCTAAAAAATCTGTAAAATCCAGGAGTTTCTGGGGAATCGCCCCCCCCCCCCCCTTCAAGGCGGCCCCCAGACCCCTGCCTCATACAGTTGCACCCCCCCCCCTCCCAACTTCAATTCCTGATCCGCCCCTGAAATAGCTTATAGAAACCTTCTTATTGTCATGTTCAATTTTCAAAGAGGTAATTTGGGAATGCTTAAACATTCTAAGTTATAAAAAGGTCAGTAGTTTATCTCTGCTGGCTGAATCTTTCTTCTCAATGCACCGAGTGCAATTCATGACGTCTATGTTCCTGCTCATTCTTTCTCCTCCATACCATGCAGTATATCAAAGGGGTTGGGATGTAATGGGGACATTTGTTTTAATAAATATAAATTGTATTTCAATTTTTTGTGGGGATTTTTATTTGGGAAAACTCTTGATATTAATCATCAAATATGATGACGTATGATAAATCTATATTCTGAGTGTAAGTGCACAAAGGTCAACAACGAGAACTACAACAAAATATAAGCTAAAATTTGAAATACATACTTTCTGTATTATATTTATTAATTTAAAAAAGGTATTACAAAGAATCTTCGAATTTCAGCAAGCTGTTTTTGATGGATTGTTTACAACATCTTTTAATAACCCTTTTTCTTACGAAAATGTGTAGTTTGTTAAAAGGGGGTGGGGTTAGGAATTTTTTGCTACTTCCATATTGAACCCCATTATGGTGTATAATTTTTTTCATATATTTTACTTACTAATAGACTGACCACTTAATGAAATAAAATAAGAAATTTGATGGGTAATTTTTTTGCAGCGTAAGCAAAGGTATGACCCTGTGTGCAAATATTGTGCACTGTTTTAAGGTAATTGGCCAATGTAACTCTGTTGAAGTAATGTTGTTGCATGTTAATAATGATTGCTGAACTTGAAATTGATGTGTAATATACAATTATGTGAAAAGTTGTTTGGAACCATATATGACAAGTTATTATCCTTTTTACAATAAAAATGTTATAGCTCTATTTGTATATTGCTCTCTACTTATTTTTCTTCACTTTTTACGCTTTACAAGGACTAAAGAAGGTGTTGTTAAAATCGCCATATTTCTCAAAAACAAGGTCGATTACCTACATTGATTTTTTATTATGTTTTATATCGAAGCTTCATTATAAACATATATCAAAATAAAAAAAATTCAATGGTTATTTTTTTTAGCATCAACCTATCAATCTCTACCTTAAAAAGAAAAAGAAAGGGAGAAGAATATGATTGTCATCCTTTCCTTTCAAATAAGAAAGGTTTGTAATACTTCAAAGATTTTTTTTATTATTTTACGAATCGAACCATCCGCATTTTGTACGAGGGACTTCTGGGATTGGCGTCAAAAAAAATTCTTGTTAGAGGTTGAGATTTAGCTCGGATCATTTCCCGCGCTCTAGTCATTAGAGCTCGCAGTACGAGCCAGCGCTCCGCGCTGGCTCGCTGCGCTCGCTATAATTACGCAATTCATTTATACTTTTAATTCAACTTACTTCTCTTTACTAGGCCTATTATTGTTAATGATTGACATATAAATGTGCAATGTAACTCGGGTAGATAATTTTGTGATGTGGCTAAAATTGAGGGGGGGGGGGGGGGGGGGTAGGGTTATATTATGGCCTATTCACTTTTTTTTCCATTATCATTTAAGCAATTTGGAGAAATTGGTATTATTAAGATAACTTTAATATGATTACGGTGTGACCGTTGGGGCGAACGCAGCATATCTGAATACATTTTCAAAAAATTTATATTGAAAACAAGGAAAACTTATCTGGTTCACTGTCAATACGTAGGATTACTGTCTTGCTCTTCTCGCCAATGTAGGAACCAGTTTAGCGGGAAATGCAACGAGCGTGTTGTGACGTAGCCTGGTAGTTGTGACGTGACTGTTTACATTTCTTTAGACAATATTTCAAAAAGAAAAAGAAAGGGGGAAGAATATGATTTTCATCCTTTCCTTTCAAATAAGAAAGGTTTGTAATACTTCAAAGATTTTTTTTTATTATTATTTTACGAATCGAACCATCCGCCATTTTGTACGAGGGACTTCTGGGATTGGCGTCAAAAAAAAATTCTTGTTAGAGGTTGAGATTTAGCTCGGATTATTTCCCGCGCTCTAGTCATTAGAGCTCGCAGTACGAGCCAGCGCTCCGCGCTGGCTCGCTGCGCTCGCTAATATGATTACGGTGTGACCGTTGGGGCGAGCGCAGCATATCTGAATACATTTTCAAAAAAATTATATTGAAAACAAGGAAAACTGATCTGGTTCACTGTATTACTGCTGGAACTTGATTCGCAGCAAAATCGGGCCGCCGGTCATGTGACCGGGCTGAAAATGAATCAAGTGTGGCGGCACCCCCGGCTCCAAATCCAATATGGCTGCGCCCAGCATAACCGCTACAGTTTTATACACATTTTCAGAAGAAGAGCTTGACGATGATAACGACGAAGTATTCATTGCCGCAACAATGCCGTATGTGTCAGTTATGTTAATTAGACATCTATTGATAGCATGCCATATAGTTATTTTGACACAATAATTGGACAACCATACATAAACTACTGTCTGTCCTAGCCTCTCTTGCAACTGCAAGTGGCTTTTCTAGAACTATTTATTTAACCCTAATAAAAATAAAAATTGGCAACTGACCTGTAAGATTGGATGAGTCGTAACTAAACAACTCACATTCTTTTGTTATTTCATAAATGTAGGGTCTTCGAGGTGTATGCATTGACAAAAGTGATGAAATGAATAATAAAAATATATGTTGTTACAAGATCTTGTAAAAATATATGCATAATGCACTTATGTAGAAGCTGCTGTTCGTTAATGAAACTGACAAAACTTGCATATCTAGAAACGACGCCATCTTGGTCCCGCTCACGCCTGTCAAAAAATTCGGCGCCATCGGGCCGGCCCGGTTGATGCGCACGCATTATCGGCTTCCAATCAAGTGTTCAGCCGGTCAAAAACCGGCGGCCCGGTAATACCGGCGAGGTCGAATCAAGTTCCAGCATTGTCTTGCTCTTTTCGCCAATGTAGGAACCAGTTTAGCGGGAAATGCAACGAGCGTGTTGTGACGTAGCCTGGTAGTTGTGACGTGACTGTTTACATTTCTTTAGACAATATTTTAAAAAGAAAAAGAAAGGGGGAAGAATATGATTATCATCCGTTACTTTCAAATAAGAAAGGTTTGTAATACTTCAAAGATTTTTTTTAAATTATTATTTTACGAATCAGACCATCCGCCATTTTGTACGAGGGACTTCATTAGAGCTCGCAGTACGAGCCACATCGTCGGTTACCCACGGGTGCTTCTATTCGATTATCTATGAGGGAGCGTGAGTGGACTCAAAACCGTGGTTTGCGACGATGTACGAGCCAACGCTCCGCGCTGGCTCGCTGCGCTCGCTATTATCTATGGCTTGATTAAGTTTGTATATATTTAGCAAATTACAGGGGGGGGGGGGGGGGGGGGGGGGAGTTCTTGTCTAAAGATATCAGGAAAGAGTAATTTCAGTGGTTGGTTCCAATAATGTGGTTGAAAATTTGTAAAATGTGTATCTTCAGTATAATTAACGCCTGTTTACAGCCAGAAAGAAAAAAAAGTTAAGCATCAGAAAATTCTTGAATTGATTTCTGAGGTCACTAATATTTCCTTTGTAATATTATTTCTCATGTACGCTTCATTGTACATTATATATAAACTTTTTCTTACATTTAGAATACAGGAAGAGTATTTACTTCCTCAAGTCCAGCCATCCTTGCTATCATCAGATACAGGGCCGGCTTTTGTGCAATATGAATTATTCCTTCTCGATTGTTTGGACTACAGCCGACTGCATGCAAAATTATCCGGATCATCAAGGACTCTTAGTGGACAAAGAACATTGCAAAGGGATAGAATTTTATTGCTGCAACTTGATTATTTGGACAACAGCTGACTGCAGAATTGTCCCGGATCATAAAGGACTCTGAATGGACACATAACATTAACAGAATTATTCTTTTAATATTTCCATTCCTGAATGAATTGAAAATCAACATGTATTGATAAAATATACTTTGTAAAACAATGACAATCAATAGTGCATTTTTTATTTATACTAAACTATTTGACATACGAGTTTTATTTTATTCATACAGGATTTGCAAATAAAAATAATAAATGAAGAAAACGATGTAAAATAAAAAAAAAACCCAACCAAACGAGTGCTTAATTCCTGAAGATGTGAACATATAGAGCATTGTACTTAACAGTCACCCCAGAAAAAGTTTTAAAAATATTACGGTTGAATAAACAGTTATGAGAATTTAATATACTGTTAAATGCATCCCATGCACATATTTATCTTGGTTAATATTGGCTCGTAGACTGCTGGTATGTGGATTTTATCCTTTCTTTAGCCCTCTCGACGTAAATACTCCCCTGGCTAGTACGTAACACAGTTCAACTTTTTTATAAGCCAACTGTCCTCTCAAGGATAAAAAGCCGGAATGTTCAAGGACACACATTGTTTTAATTGATCACAGATGGTGAACACCTAAACTGTTTTCCAGCCTTGGGTTTTGCTGGAACTTTTCTGTGGAGTACATGTTGATCCCTATATTCAAAGTTGAAAAATAAGTGATTGCACCATTCGGTGTTGCACAAGTCACTGCTTTGACGGTATGTCAGCACTTACAGGAACTGTATGTCATGGCCTGGGTATCAAGGTGTCCGGGAGTGTTTCAAGAGATTAGTCTCAATGGCATTGATCCATCTAACCTAAATAAAAAATTGGAAGAAAAATCATTTTCATGCAATACATTTCTCTTATCTCAAGGAAGTTATTGTAAGTCTTAAATAAAAGCCATATTCTTGAATTTAGTATAAACTAATAATTTTCTATACACAAACTGTATTTATAAAATCTTAAACTGGTTTAGGGAGAGAGGATAGAAAAATTCAATGCGGATGGAGAAGGTTTGTTTAATAATAATATTCCCAGTAAACCATCAATACTATTGCATCACGTTATCAAATTATACCCCCCCCCCTTCCACCAAATCTCAATGAATCTACTTTCTAAAACATCTATTGTTTTATAATATCAAATACTATCACTTCTTTTTGAAAATTGTGTAAATATTACATTTATCAAGGTTTAGCTGCAATGATGTAGCCCTCTCCGAGGTTTTTACTCTGAAGCCCCCCCCCCTTTTTTTTAAAGGAGAGGGTTACATTATTGCAGCTAAAGAAGGTCATGCACGCGCGACGCCGATAAGAAATCAGTGATGAAGTTTTGTTGTATATGGAAAGAGTACTATTTAGTAGTGCTACAGCTGCCGTGTCTAGGAATGTTTTTCGTAAAAATTCTCTCTATAGATCGTAAAATCATACTCCTCCCTCTATAAACATTTGATTTATACAATTTCAAGCGTGACTGCATGTCACCGTATAACTGTGTACATCTTGATTTGTGGATTGTAAATAAATAAATGTAAATCTATTTAGATCTACTTGAGCGTATATGTAACTAAAGACTGATGATCGGTATGAAGGCCCTACAGATGTGGTGACAAACAAAACCAAGATATTTATTATTTAATGGAAATCAAGGAATCCGTGGGTATGTGATCGCAGTATTGGGTATAGTGTACTTTTTTCGAAGTATTGCGGTTTTTCGAGGGTATAGCGGAGATTCCTGTAACCCAACCCATAGACATATAACACCCGTTATATGTCTATGCCCAACCATAATGATATATTTTCTTCACGTGGCTTTTTCGCATTGCTATACCGAACCAAGCTCCGGTAAGCTCAGTATATTCCGTTACGCTACAACTCCATCATTCGTAGGGGAAAGTAGTCCCGGAGAATTTGACGCTGTACGGAGTTGTAGCGTAACGGAATATACTGAGCTGACCGGAGCTTGATACCGAACCAATCGGATTGATACCGAACAAGAAGTATAAATACCGGAGTCGGACATGAACATTTTCCGGAAATCGCAAGCTCCGCAAAATAAAAAAAAAAAATTCTGGGCGGGTCGATTTTTAAGGGGCGGGCGAGGATGATAATCTATCAATTAAGTTGAATTGGCCTTACTTAGGGAAATATAATTTATTTTGTTAAATACCATTCTCTCTACATAGGACTTGTAATGTATGGTAGCAATCTGATTAAAACACAGATCTCTCAAATAGCGCACAGCGTCTGCGCTGTGCGCTATTTGAGAGATCTGTATTTTAATCAGAAACTATTTTGAAAACTATTCAAATCGTACCCATCCCTATTCATAAATAAATCGCAATTCACAATTAATTTGATTTGGGTGTATTTTATCTCGTACGTTTTGTTGTTTGCATGGACGGAATATATCCTTAATGGTAACCAAGTCTATGATAATGCTAATGGTAATGTATAAAAGTAGTTTTGGCAGTTAGCATTTTAGGATATAAGGGATTTTGTAAGGTTAAGGGCATAATCATGTTATTCGCTCCGCGGAGCAAATTAGTTTGACATGCTTGGTGTGTTAACTATTGACTTTTTATAATTATGCTATTTATTCCGTTTATAAAATCCAAAATCATTCATTCACAATTACGGAATAAATGCTATAATTAAGTACGTAGAATACATGCTAATTCGCTCCGCGGAGCGAATAACATGATTATGCCCAATGATCTGCAAAATTAGAATTCAGTATAAGTGGTTAGTGCTCATGAGCTTGCTATAGAAAAAGGAAGATATTCAAACATCCCAAGATGGGCATAATCATGTTATTCGCTCCGCGAATCAAATCTATTAGCACTAATTTTTAGAATATGTACATCTATATTTACAACTTGCATTTATATCAGCACTAATACATGTAACATAACATCATCAATGTTTGATATCTAGAAAATCTATATCGTGTTAGTTTTATTCTTTAATTTAATCGGGCGTGGTATACTGTATAAATACATTAGCAATGGTCATTGCGGTAATTCCTAGCACCGGTCGAGGCTCAATATTGTAAAGTCTGTAACTTGAGTGTAAGTTCTCTTAAAAGTTTTTCTTCCTCTGTATTTGAGTTATTTTCATTCAGTTGACATAATTGAAAATGTAATCAATATGAATTTGGCCTTTAGATTGACAGCAAAATAAATTTCAAGTTGTAGCAATCACAGGCATACATACAGTTGTTTGCCTAGTTCCGGATCACATTTTCATTAACGATTGCTAGCGGTATAATACACGAAGATACTGTACGTTTTAATCGTCTTGTGATAAGATCAGAAGTTACTAAAATGAAAAATAACTAAAATTATTTGAAAATCGTGGTAAATATCAACGGCCTTTGCATTTTCCATAACCATGTTCATAGGTCAGTTCCGAATCACACTGCCAGTTCCGAATCACGGAGATGTTTGAAACGACTGCAGGCCGATTCGAACTTTCACTGACCCGATCCGACTTTCAATCGGTCCGAAATTTTAAATCAGTACGTGTGTATGTTTATTTCGCTTAATATATACCTAGTTTTTGTAGAAATCAAATCAAACACTAGTTTAAATTAATCTTTACATTATTGACGTTATATATATTGAACAATATTCAAAGCTTCACATTTAGGCATTGGCATAGCCAAATTGTGGCATTCAAAATTCTCTTAATCAACATTAATAATTATCTTTCTCTGAGTGTGTTATGATCTTACATTATATCTACCCTGGATAACAATCCTTCGGCATTTTCTTGTGGAGTTGACAAGGTTGGGAAGAAAAAATAATACAGTCATACATGTAGATCTATATTAATATGCTTAAAATGGAATTGACTACAGTATACTTTTTAAATATCAATTTCAAGATGTAAATCTACATGTAATACATAGTATATTTACTATCCCGATTTTCTCATTTTAAAATGTATTTACGGGGGGTGGAGGGGGGTATCCATTTTGGTAATCAGGAAAAAAATAGTTTATTGTGTTTATTAAAAAAAATGTGTGCGTATTATATCTGACACTACTTCAATCTATAAATCCAACAGTGCATTTAATATAAACGGAGATATTGCTCAAACTTTAAAACTAAGTTCAAC
Organism: Ostrea edulis; assembly: GCF_947568905.1. Classification (NCBI taxonomy): domain Eukaryota; kingdom Metazoa; phylum Mollusca; class Bivalvia; order Ostreida; family Ostreidae; genus Ostrea; species Ostrea edulis. Next base: position 47,101,553 of record NC_079167.1, read on the forward strand.
AAGTCGCGTATGACAGTAGTTGACACGACTGATCCAGAATTGGACAAGCAGATGGTGTCTTTGGTAAGGCATCTCAACTACAATAATGCATTCACTGAAGAAATATTTATTGATGCATTTGCTGAAAGATATATCGATTAAATGCATTTATTTTTTGTGCAGAAAACTTGGTTATTCTTTAGCTACAGACAACTTTTCCTTCCAGCGCGATTTTTTCCCAAGCGTGTAAGTGACCAAGATGTCGAAGTCCAAATGTTTTAAAGAAGTGTGACAAGCAATAAACCTGGGTTGGATAAAAATTACAACAGTTTTGTATCTCCCAGTAATCATTTTCAATGTGATTTACCTCTCTAAGTAAAAATCATTTCATTAATTAAGTATTTTTTAATGATAATTACAAAGTGATTCGGAACTGTCAATGATCCGGAAATGGGCAAAAGACTGTATATATGCGAGCACAGGTGCTTGGGTCATAATATATGAATACACATCTAACCTTATACATATGTAAGGTTAGATGTGTTTTCATATATTATGGCCCAAGCACCTGTGTATGCGAGTTATGGCACATTTGTATTCTGCTCTGTGGTAAAATATGTCACGTTTCGTCATTAAATGCATGTTATATTGTTAGATACAGGGTTATTTTCGACAAAAAAGTTTGTACAGCACCAAGTATAACAATTATGATATGAAGTAATTTGACTTTGACATTTGAAGTAACACTCGCACACTATCTCACTGGCCAACACACACACCCCTAACACACCAGCTAACACACTGAAGGTAAACTTACCACTATTGCTTTGTTCTCACACTACCTATGACGAGACTGCTCCTTAGGTATTACATGTATAATGAAAGGATAATGAACAATTTTGAAGGATTTAGATCAACATAAATGTTTATTGTTAAATAATGATGAAAGTGAAGCAGATGAAATTCACATGACTGGTAAATGATTAGAAGCTGACCTTTTTGCACTTAAAACATTTTGGAAGAGTTGTCTGCCCTTTGGAAAATAAGAAAAATCTAATTTTCTAAAAATGTGTGTGGTCAATGATTAATTTTATTTCATATTTTCATTATGAGAAAGTGTTTGTAACTTTCTACCAAGAGATTTGTATGAAAATATAATTTCTTTTTAAAATATTGTAATAAAACATGCTTTTCCCATATACTTCAATGTTAAATTCTAGGTGAAATAAATCAAGCAGTATACAAAATTTTGAAAATTCCTATGGTGGATTATTTTTATTTGATGAACCCTTCAAAATGATACCATTATTACAAAAATTCCACCATCCATTTGTTAGATATGAAATATGGTCATTATACATTGAATGCCTTAAGTGGGTAATAATGACACATTTTAAATGTTTAATATACGCATATAGAATTTCAACAGCATACGGGCTAGGGACTCACCGAGCCTCACAGAGTTTCATGTTGATATTGTCAGTGATGTCAAATTTGTGGCGATTTCCCTCCTTATCCAACGCAAAAAGGTATCGATTGTAGAACCAAGCACTGTCAATCACTTCGGTTTTGGATTTCAGGTCTTTTAACAGTTTAGCATTCATCGGTGTTATGTGGTCCAGCATCAGGAGTGTTCCTTTGAAGTTTCCTCTCTTTGTTATGATGGACTTGCGAATGTCATTACTTAGGAACTTCACAATCACTGGCCTCGGATAATTCTTGTCTGCGGATGGAATCCGGTGGATGGCAAGGATGTCTCGCTCCTCAAGACTCAGGCCGATCTTTTCTTTTATGTAACTCCTCTTTCAAATTCTCTCCCTTGCGTTCTTGCCAGTTCAGTATCTTGATGTTAGTCTTTTGAGAGTACTGCTGGTTAAAGTTGGCCATACTGATTGCTCAATTTGCCAGATAAGATGTATCCTTGAGTTGTTTTTCAAGTGATGAAATTTTTTTTTTTAAAGTTTGCAATGTTTGTTTCGTCATCCATCACCAATGCATCAACTTTGTCTGAAATTTGCTGTCGCATTTTTGAAATCTCACTCGTGTGCTCTCTCTTCTGTTTTGTGAGTTCTTGTCGGATGTCCTCCTTCATGTCAACTAACAGCTCCTCCTTTACTGAATCTTTCATTTCTTGCCTGATTTCTTCTTTGATCTCCTCTTTAAATTCTGCCACAACACTTTTCACAATATCCCTGATGTCATCTTTTGTCACAAGGTCTTTCAGTTTATCCTGTATAGCAATCAAGACACTCTTTATGTTCTCCATATCATCCACATCCGAGGAGCTGGAAGTAACTCTTTTCTGTTTCTGTTCTGGACTGTTTGAAACCGCCAAGCCCTTGACCTCTCTAGATATTGCTGACATATTCAACACAGTCTGTTTCTGTCTGGTTGTGGAATCTTTGTCATTCCTTGTTGCATCCTCGTTTGTTAGCTCCTTCACTGTCCTTTGTTGCTTTATCTGCCATTATCAGACTGAACAGGTACACACTACACACACTGACACAGGTTGACTGCTTTCCCTGGGTGTTCACTGAGCACTATTATATAAATATTGCATGTATTTGAGGTTAACATTGAAAATTTCAATGTTACCCTCAAATACATGCAATATTTGTTTTATTATACTGAATGTTATGTAAACTGGGAAGCAGAAAAACTTACGTCTGTTGACATTTGATCAATCACTGTCATGCGATATTTCGTATTTCGATGCGGGTACTCGCGTTTATTACAAACGCTCAAACGACGTCGTCTAGCAATCTACGGCGAACCGTACGCGCATAAATTTGACGCATGTGATAATTTTTTATAATATCACCCGTTGTCAAGTACTGTTACCCGTTGCTAGATACTATCACCCTGAGTCGCGTGTTTTCTGTTCTCAGAGGATAACAATATGTTTTTTCAAATGCTTCTCGACCAATCAGGTTCGAGTATTTTACATGAAAGTATAATAATCAGTCTTATCCAGGTTAAAAATTCAAATCAAATCAAAAATTCCAAATCAAGAAATTTTACAGAAATAATGTTACACAGTGGTAGATAATCCATAGAATGACAACATTCACACTTTTTTAAGGTCAAAAACACATTATAAATGACTTAAAATCCACTTAAACTGGAGAGCCTACAATGTTGTTACTAGTCACTGAGCATGTCCTTGACCTTCGTTCTACATGTCTTATCCAGAAGAAAGTTATTGATTGCGACACTAATCAAACTCTTCAGGCGAGCCATGAGGCCCATTCGCCTTTTTCATGATGTTGTTCGAAAGATCTTGCAAAACTGAAGAACTTTTGTTCTAGATGTCTTATTAAAAGTTTCTTGACAAAAGTGTTATAGATTGCAACAATAACCCAACTGTTCAGGTGAGCCATGAGACCCGCAGGCCTATTTCTTAATATTGTTAGTTAAAGCTTGTGAAACTCTATTAAATAATGTTATGAGCATTAGAATTTAATGGAAAAAAATGAAAAATTACATATTTTTAATTTAAGGTACTTCCGGTGGATGACGGAAGTGACGGCAACAAAATTGAAACACGTATTTCACATCTACAAGTCACCATCTAACTTTCCTGAAAGTTTAAAGACTCAATCTTCGATTATTTATGAGAAAACGCCTGGAGAAAAAAACCCCGGAAATCGTAGATATTTAATGAACGGAAATGAATTTTGAAAAAATATTAATTCACCATACTCTGTAGATGGATAATGTCAATTATATATGTGAAAATCATAAGAAACACTTGATTTATAAGCGAGAGATATGATAGCAATGAAAGAACAGTTTTTGAAGTTTTTCTCTAAAAACTGGAAGTTGTTGTTTAAACTTCTGGTAAGTGTAACATTTTCTGAAACTCCAAAAGAGAGTGCAATTAATCTATGCAAGTTTTGTTTCAAAAGCATAACTTTGAAATTTGATGTTTCTTTTCTTCACTCCCGGTGACGCCCGGAAGTGACGGATGACAATGATAAACCTTATTGCACAGCTACAGGTCACTATCATCTCTGAAAGTTTAAAGACTCAATCGTTAATTGTTTTTGAGAAAACACCCGGACAAAATGTCATTTGAAAAACAGAAATTCGGCTGTTACGTGCGACCGGAAGTGAATTTTGAAATAGTATTAAAGTGTTCTCTTGAGATGGACAATGTCAATAATATATCTGTAAATATTGTATTAAAAGGTTGATAAATAAGCATTATGAGGACAAAAAAAAAGACTAATTTTTCAATGTTTTTGTCTAAAAACCGGAAGTTGCTGGTTAAACTTCTGATAAGTCTAACATTTTCTGAAACGCCGAAAGAGACCTAATTAATCTATGGAAGTTTTGTTTCTAAAGCATAATTTTTAAATTTGACGTTTCTTTTGTTCACTTCTGGTGACGGCCATTGCATTGCCATAATGATAAACCTTATTGCACAGCTACAGGTCACCATCTATCATCTCTGAAAGTTTAAAGACTCAATCTTTAACCGTGTATGAGAAAACGCCCGGACAAAATGTCATTTGAAAAACGTAAATTCGGCCGTAACTTTCGACCGAAAGTGATTTTAGCAAAACTAAAACAAACCTTTCTAGACAATCCTATTTTACATCTTTCCTGAAAGTGTCATGAAAATCTATCAAGCCGTTTTTGAGAAATCGCGTGCACAAAATCGGTAAGAAAAAGAACAATAATAATACATAAGAATCACTATAAGGTCTTCCGTTGAAACGGAAGACCTTAATAATAATAAACAGTAGAATCACTATAAGGTCTTCCGTCTGGAACGGAAGACCTTAATAATAATGATAAACAGTAGAATCACTATAAGGTCTTCCGTCTGGAACGGAAGACCTTAATAGTAAGAAACAGAGTAAAAACAATATGTTCCCAAACTTTGTTTGGGGAACATAACTAGAAAAGAAAGGTGTATTGAGCCATGCAAACACACCACATAAACGCTGCATAGATAAAAAGAGCAAAAGCAACATATAAAGCTACGTACACTGGACCTAAGATCTACATGATTTACAATTACATATGGGGCCAGACCAAGTCGATATAAAACTTTTAAATTGATTTAAGGTGGTAAGATGCCTAGCTTCATTTGGCAAAGAGTTTCAGATCTTAGGAGCACTGTACCTAAAGGATTTCAGCCCATACCTGGTTGTCCTGACACTGGGCACAATGGCAGTGTTTGTGTATCTAAAACTGTAAGATTGATCTTTAAATGCAATGATGTCATGAAGAAACAGATCGAGGGCTGGATTTGTTTACAATTTTATAAGTTTTTATAGCCAGTGTGCGCATACGCCTAACTTTTAAGATTTCTGAAGCAATTCATCATATGTAGAAACATAATCATTATATATGAAACGAAGGGCCCTTTTCTGTAGTTTTTCCATTTTTATGGTATATTTCTTCTCAGAGCAGAAGTGCCAGGTAAGGGGACAGTAGCTAAAAATTCATAAAATAAAGGAATGGTAACTTGTAAGTTTACTTAAGGTGGGTCCTTAGTCCTGGATTTTTGGGGTTTAGGTAGCATTTTTTTTGTTTGGAATCAATAAATTAACATTCAGAGTAATGAGAAAAGGCAAATTAGTTAAGGATTTCCATATTAATTTTCATTACAGACACTACTGAAGTAATGTACCCCTATGTAGATTTTTATGAAATTCATTGGAAACAGTTATCTGTTGTTATTTTAAAATAAAAACAAAAAATATAATTTAAATTGCATTTATTTATCGGGAAACATGTCAATAACTAAAACACATGTCATTTTCAATCTGTTCATCAAGTTTTAGTACAATAAGTGCAAAATTATTGAATTAGCCTTATTCTCCAAAATGTTAAAAAACAAACAAATATGGACACAATTTCCTTATAGCATGGTTTACATATCATTTTTTCTGTTTTTATTAGTAGATGTACATATGTTATATTTATTTATGGAAAAAAATCCATACCTTTCCGTATTAATTTCAAATCTATAACTTCCAGAGTATGTATACCCCCATAAAAAACCTAAGTCTGGCACCATACAGCTGAGCTATTCAAAACCACTCGTGGATTAAAATTCTATGTAATTTCATGAAAAGACACAGATAATAATTCCTTGTCACCTTGGTAAAATGTTTGTGAAAAATATAGGAAATCTATTGCATAATGGACTTGATAAATAATTTAATGTAAACAGAGTTATTGTCCTTGGATTCAACATTTTGAAACACATCATTGACTATTCAAATATAACTAAGACTTTTGAAATATTATATGGCTAACACGATTTTTTACAATAACTATTGAAAAAGACTCCAACAAAATTTATGTTCCAGTCATTAAATTATTGACTTTGCAAAATCTTATGACGTCACAGGAGTGTGGAACTACGTTAAATGACTAAGATTGTGTCCAGCTATTCCGTTTTCAGAGAACCTTGCGGATAAACAGCCATTCGTAATTCCTTGAAAAATATATTAATTCATTTGCAGCTTATTCCGTTTTCAATGATCTGTTTTCCTCTATTCTCGAAATAAACACCCATTCGTACTTCCTTGAAAAATGAAGATATTAATTCATTTGCAGCTTATTTAGTTATCTGTTTTCCTGTATCTTACAGAATAAACAGCCATTTGTATGTTCTTGAAAAATGAATATATTCATTTGTTTGCAGCTTATTCCCTTTTCAGTGATCTGTGTCCCTGTATCTTGTATGCCGGGAACCTATTCATTTATTGTACAAAAAATGCTATATATCCTTGAACAGACAGTCATTCAAATGCATGCAATTCTACACAAATTGTGATCCCAATTTTTAATATCTCTCCTGCTAAGAAAACCCTTTCCCCGGGAATACTTCCCTTTCAAATTCGTAAATAGCTTGGTAGAATGAGTGTCGTCTCTCTATATTTGCACCGCGGTGCAGATTAGTTTGAGCCTTTTAAAATCGAGTCTCTTCACCCTATATATACTCCTGTTACTTGCACCGCGGTGCAAATTAGTTTTAGCATTTTAAAAGCGAGTCTCGTCACCATATATATACTCCTGTTATTTGCACCGTGGAGCAGATTAGTTTGAGCCTTTTAAATATTTTTAATATCTCTCCTGCAAAGAAAACCCTTTTCCCAGGAATAATGTCCTTTCACAGGCGCGTTTAGCTCCTGTTATTTGCACTACGGTGCAGATTAGTTTGAGCCTTTTAAAATGTCTTATTTAGACACATCCCCAAAACATTCTAAACCCCATTTTTTAATATCTCTCCCCCAAAGAAAACCCTTTTCCCGGGAATACTTCCCTTTCAGATGCTTATTTAGCTTGTTATAACGAATGTCGCCTCTCTATATATACTCCTGTTATTTGCACCGCAGTGCAAATTAGTTTGAGCCTTTTAAAAGGGAGTCTCGACACCCTATATATACTCCTGTTATTTGCACCGCGGTGCAGATTAGTTTGAGCTATTTACAAGGTCTTATTTAGAATAATCACTCTCCCAAACATTCTAAACCCCATTTTTTAATATTTCTCCCCCAAAGAAAACCTTTTTCCCGGGAATACTTCCCTTCAGACGCTTATTTAGCTTGATAGAATGAGTGTCGTCTTTCTATATATACTCCTGTTATTTGCACCGCAGTGGAAATTAGTTTGAGCCTTTTAAAAGCGAGTCTTGATCGTCACCCTATATATACTCCTGTTATTTGAACTGCGGTGCAGATTAGTTTGAGCCTTTTAAAATGTCTTATTTAGACACATCCCCCAAAACATTCTAAACCCCATTTTTTAATATCTCTCCCCCAAAGAAAACCCTTTTCCCAGGAATACTTCCCTTTCAGACGCTTATTTAGCTTGTTATAACGAATGTCGCCTCTCTATATATACTCCTGTTATTTGCACCGCGGTGCAAATTAGTTTCAGCCCTTTAAACACTAGTTTCGTCGCCCTATATATTCTCCTGTTATTTGCACCACGGTGCAGATTAGTTTGAGCCTTTTCTAAACTGTGTTTGTTACTGATTTTTGTCTCTATAGGACACCATTCCTTTCATTTATTGTTATAAGAGATAATCCTTTGATTTCATGACATAATAAACAAATTTCACAAAATGTTTACATCCGCCCTTCAGCTTTATCCATTTTTCCCATGTTGCATTTCAAGAATAAGAAAGTAAACAGGTAAAACACATGAAATATCCTTTATTTCAAACCCTTTACGTTGTTGACGTTATGTAAAATAACGTCAAATATTATTTGCACCTCAATGCAGATAACGGTATTATGCCCATGTTAATCAGAAGGTCTCTCTCTCTCTCTCTCTTTTTTAAAGAAAAATGTGTTAGTCTTGATAATTGGTTTGAAAATATATTTAGGTGTCGGACCAAACTTCTCTAAATAACAGACAAAATTGCTTGTGGAGAGTGTTGATATTTCAGCTGATGGGCTGATATTCAATTACATATATCTCTCTCTCACGAATGAGGTATATGGAATGATATTGATGTCGGTATTATTATTTACTTCGCGAATCAAATAAGTTTGACATTGTTGACATTAACGTCAGTTTCATCTGTGCATGTGTATGACAATTATTTCACTTTCTGACTTTAATTCCACACAATTTGACTCCTTTCATTTTGGGTCTGTGCGACTTATATCGATTTATACCATACAAATCAATCATAACAAATACAGAGGCGAAGCAAATAACAGTAGTAAATAGCGACGCAAGTTCTTTAAATCTACTCAAAACCTTGGAAGTGATTAGCTTCACGAAGCAAATAATAGGAGTATATATATACTGAGCTAGTTAATCCTAAATAGCACTTCAAGAGGAAGATTTTCCCGGAAAAGGGTTTCTTTGGGGGAGAAACATATAAAAATGGGGCTGGGTATTTTTGGGGGATCTAGATTAAAAGACAAGAAATCAAGAAAATGGCTCTTTTTTGTACAAAGCGAAGCAAATAACAGGAGTAAATAGCAACGCAAGTTCTTTAAATCTGCTCAAAACCTGGAATTTATTTTCTTTGGAACTGCAATTTGAAGGGAAAGCGCAAGAAAGATGGAGAAAAATACCAATGAAAGTTCCATATTAAATTTCATTTATCTTGTATACACACTTGTAAGCACTATAATCCTGTGGGGATCCGGGTTAGAATAGGTCCTCAGTACCCCCTTGTTTGTCGTAAGAGGCGACTAAATGGGGCGGTCTTTCGGATGAGACCGCAAAAACCGAGGTTCTGTGACACAGCAGGTTTGGCACGATAAAGATCCCTCCCTGCTCAATGGCCATAAGCGCCGAGCATATAAGGCCTAAATTTTGTGGCCCTTCACCGGCAGTGGTGACGTCTCCTTATGAGTGAAATATTCTAGAGAGGGACGTTAAACAATATTCAATCAATCAATCACACAAGCACTATACATACTAAAGTGCGTGTTTTACTTCTACATAGAAATCAAATACATCCTTGTTTTATCGTATTGAATAACTTTTATGGAATAAATCAGTGGTATATATGTAAATATTACTTTATTCCGTATATTCATATGAAGGATTTATGCGAATTTGATATAAAATAAAATTGGCCTTGATCCACACTTATGTGCGTGTTTTACTTCTACATAAAATTAAATGCATCCATGTGTAATTGTATTGAATAACTTTTACGGAATAAATCGGTGATATTATGTAAATGTTACTTTATTCCATATCAAGGAATTATGCGGATTTAATATAAAATAAAATTGGCCTTGATCCGCGCATCAAGACAGGTTTTCGTGTAAGGCAAAAATAGTCACCATTCTCAAGTCTGTCCCTTTGTGAGAAGTATTCAACATATACAAAACATTCATACAGAACCCCGGATTCATTCATACAGAACCAAAAGTAGAAAGGACTAATACAATGGAATAACAAAACATGTTCTTAATGTCCGCCATGGAAATTCTTCACAACCGATTCAGTATATATATACTGCTGTTATTTGCTTTGCCTCTGTATTTGTTATGATTGTTTTGTATGGAATAAATCAATATAAGTTGCACGAACCCAAAATGAAAGGAGTTGAAATGTGTGGATTTAATGTCAGAAAGTGTTATAGTTATATAAACATGTACATATCTATGAAATTGACGTTAACGTCAACAACGTCAAACTTATTTGACTTGCAAAGTAAATAACAGGATAATGCCTGATGTCGTAGGTATATATGTATATACTACTAAAAGTAAATAACAGGATAATGCCTGATGTCGTAGGTATATATGTATATACTACTAAAAGTAAATAACAGGATAATGCCTGCATGATGTCGTAGGTATATATGTATATACTACTAAAAGCTACAAAGTATGATTACAGGGTAGTGGTTGTGCTGAAACTCGCATGCACGCACATGTATACATGTGTATTGATTTTAGTTGCTGTTAATTCCTCGTTATTTATTGAAATGTTTTGAAATTTATCTTGTAGTCATATATCTAGACTTGTAATGTATTGACATGGTCAAATTACTCACCAGCCCATGTATGCACATGTGCTAAATTTTGGTTGGATTATACTCAAATATCTTTAACTTAATACATGTATTTTTAGTACAATCAAGTTTCTTTTCACATCATTCACTCTTCGTTCTAAGGAGTGGCCGAGTGGTTAGAGCATTGCTCTCAAATTCACACGGCCTCTCACCTCTATCGGCGCGGGTTCGAATCCCGTTCGTGAGAATAAGTGAGAAAGTTTCCCAGTTTACTTTCGGAAGGTCGGTGGTCTCTTCCCAGGTACATTGTATCTGGGTTCTCTCTTCCACCAATAAAAACTGGGTGCCACCAGATAACTGAAAAATTGTTGAGTGTGGCAGAAAACATCAATCAATCAATCAATACATGTACTTCTAGCATGAAATGATCCTGTGGGGATCCAGGTTGGAATAGGTTCTCAGTACACCTTGTTTGTCGTAAGAGACAACTAAATGGGGTGGTCGTTTTGATGAGACCACAAAAACTGAGGTCCCAGGTGTGGCACGATAAAGATCCCTCCCTCCTCAAAGACTGTAAGTGCTGAGCATAGGCCTAAATTTTGCAGCCCTTCACTGGCTATGGTGACATGACATATGAGTGAAAAATTCTCAAGAGGGACATCAAACAATATAAAACCAATCAATCAATCTAGCATGAAATGGACTGAACATTATAAAACAGTTATATATTCAGACGCTTCACAGATATCATTGGTATGATGTGGTCAAAATCACTTGTACTGAAACAAATTACACCATTTGCTAAATGGGGGAATGGTTGGGGAACATCTGTAACGGTACCCCGTTACAATCTATTCTAGTTTTCTTTATGATGCAATGCATTGTACCATAAACAGTACCATATGAAATCATATACTGCCTTGATGCTCTATTGTAAATAAAATATTTCATAACTGCTATTGAATTCTTGAATAAGATATGTCCATTATGATTAACCATTAATTTCCTCAAATGAATTAACGTACATTTTCATCTACAGATAATTATGTGAAGCATGGCTGTAAATGCTTTTATGGATCGTGGAGTGTGGAACATCAGGTCATCATGTCAAAGCCACAGTGCTTCCTGTTTGGAAAGCGATGGACTCCGTTTCAGCTCTGTCTTATCTTTCTTATATTCCTAGTCTTGTTTAATGAGTATTTCATCTATGTCTTTCAAACCATGAGATGGCCAAACTTACCAGATGTAAACAGGTTTGTTTGAATATATGCATTTTTAATTCACTTATTAAACGTATAATGTGCACAAGAAGAAAGAGGATGATAGTTGTTACTTTGTTGGAATTGGCAAAACCATTATTAATTATAAACTATAATCCCTTCTAAAACAATTTTCATCCATGGTTTCTTTTATAAAAAATGCCCTTTTGTACTGTATATCAATGGATTATAAGTGCACTATTTTTTCCCGCATAAGGAAGACAGATTAAGCACGGCGTCTGAGCCATGGATTCAAAACAAATTCAATCAGCTGTGTCTACCATACTGGGGATCATCTCGAAATTAAATGAAAAGAAGACGCATGAGATAAATAGAACATCTATAATTGCGTATTTTGATATTTGATTTATCCAACTCGTTGATATGGTGTATTTATTCGTTCGGCAAGCCTCGCAAATAAATACACCATATCAACTCGTTGGATAAACCAAATATTAAAACATGCATTGCCAATATAGATATCCTCTATTTATCCGTATATTTAAAAAATATTAGCAAATAACGTTTTCAATTTTCATGAATATTTTTTTATTTGAAAAATTAGAATGTCTATCTGAGTCGTTCAGGCATGTTTTCTTAGATATTCATATTATGCATCAGATCACAGCGAATTTTGGACCTCAGAGTATCTTATTTGCAAACAAAGCACCTTTTTCATTATTCTGAAATAAATCACAAAAAGTTCATATAAAATAATTGAGAGCTTGTATCACTCTTTCAGTGGTGAAATCACACTTCATAAGAGGTGTTTTAACGAATCATTATATAAAATTTTAGTGTTATGAGCTACCTTAAATGAGTTATATTTTTAGCTCACCTGAGCTGAAAGCTCAAGTGAGCTTTTCTAATCGCCTGTTGTCCGTCATCTGTCCGTCTGTCTGTCTGTCTGTCCGTCTGTAAACTTTTTACATTTCTGACTTCTTCTCCTGAACCACTGGGTCAATTATAACCAAACTTGGCCTAAAGCATCATTGGGTGAAGGGCTTTCAAGTTTGTTTAAATGAAGGGCCATGCCCCCTTCAAAGGGGAGGTAATCACAAAAATAGGGTTGGGTCATTTAAAATTTTTCTCAAGAACCACTGGACCAGAAGAGCTGAAATTTACATGAAAGCTTCCTGACATAGTGCAGATTCAAGTATGTTAAAATCATGCCTCTCTCCCCCCCCCCCCCCCCCCCCCCCCCCGGTTTGATGGGACACAATAAGGGATCAAAGTTTTACATACGAATATATAGGGAATATCTTTAAAAATCTTCTTCTCAACAACCACTGAGCCAGAAAAGCTGAGATTTACATGAAAGCTTCCTGACATAGTGCAGATTCAAGTTTGTTGAAATTATGGCCCCCGGGGGTAAGATGAGGTGACAATAGGGGATCAAAGTTTTACATACAAATATATAGGGAAAATCTTTACAAATCTTCTTCTCAACAACCACTGAGCCAGAAAAGCTGAGATTTACATGAAAGCTTCCTGACATAGTACAGATTCAAGTTTGTGAAATTCATAACCCCTGGGGTTAGGATGGAGCCACAATAGGGGATCAAAATTTTACATACAGATATATTGGGAAATTCATTAAAAATCTTCTTAAAAATCACTGGCCAGGGAAGTTTACATTTACATGAAAGCTTTATGACATAGTGCAGATTCAATTTTGTAAAAATCATGGTCCCTGGGAGTAGGTTGGGGCCACAATAGGGATAAAAGTTTTACATGCAGATAAATTGGAAAAATCGTTAAATATGAACCAAGGTGCTCATGTGAGCGATGTGGCCCATGGGCCTCTTGTTTATGTTTACTAAACATAAAAAATGAAAAATATTTTGTTAAAAAATTATGAACCAGTTCCTTTAAAATACTTTAAAAATGCCCTCGAAAGTGCCCATGATACTGATGAAAGGCTTTACATAATGTAATATACTATGGAATCATCATTGTTCGTGGGGGATTGATGTTCGTGGATTTCGTGGGTCACTCTTACCCTCGAATTTACGTGTCCTCAAACATTTATGTAAACCAAGTAGAGTTATCTCTCCTAGTGCATCGTATTGCTTACCCACGAAATTACGTCCCCATGAACCAGGAAAATTTTACTTACCCACGAACATTGGCCCCCACGAATCAAAATCAAAATGATTCCACATTATGTAACATTAACACGATATGACTAATTTGGACCCGTCCTAGAGTCAAAACCCTGAGGTTGTGAAATTTTGGTACAGTACAGGCCACTATTATTCCCTGTCACACGGTGGAAAACATGCGGTCTGTGTTACACAATGCACACGGTGTGCCATATTCAAGTTTGTTAAAAACATGACCCCTGGAAGTAAGATGAGGCGACAATAGGGGACAAAGTTTTACATACAAATATATAGGGAAAATCTTTAAAAATCTTCTTCTCAACAACCACTGAGCCAGAAAAGCTGAGATTTACATGAAAGCTTCCTGACATAGTGCAGATTCACGTTTGTTAAACTCATCACCCCTGGGGTTAGGATGGGGTCACAATAGGGGATCAAAGTTTTACATAACTAATAAATAGAAAAAAAAAAAAAAAAAAACGCTTAAAGGACACTTCTCATGTTTTCAAAGTATTCAAAATTACATGCATTTTGTCTTCTTTATGGTTTTATGATTATAGCAATTAATTCTAGTAGTTGTTCGCCGAAAGTTTGCGATAATTAACCACAATACAGACTTAAATCTAAGCCCCGATTTCATTAGTTAGGTAGTGACGTGGTACAGTGACGTCACATGCGCCCTTCTTTGATTGATTGATTGTGAAAGTAGTGTAAGATATTATTAAAAACTCAGCTTTTAGGGGCCTAATTTATTCACCATGGGCAACATTTAAATCGATGTTGACAAAGTTTTATATGTTTTTGTCACCAGTGCATGTACATATAGCGATGTAAATACCCAAATATAGCGAGGAAAGCGTGTATGAAATCGGCAATATTGCGAGTAAATAATGTTTATATGGGTCGCTGTCTGCAAACTGTTTGGTACATCTGTAATTGGCACTGTTTTTCTAAAATTAACAGTGCATGCAATTATCATTTATTTTTTGGATTAGACTTATAATACGTTACGTTGTTGCCAACAACTAGGCCCTAGGCCAAGCTACTGTCACGGGTGCATTTCTGAAAGAAAGAAAAAGAAAAACACACACAAATCAATAAAAACTAGTTCTAATTGTAACGGGGACCGTTACATATGTTCCCCAAACCTCCCCCAATTAAAAAGTGATGTCCTTTTAAATCTATAGCAAAAAATCATTTTATTTTAGTCTTTAATTACATGTAGTACATTCAATATGGTCATTTCAGTACCAAGAAATGAAAGAAAGCGTTGCACGTGCATGCACGCGCACGCGTGTACGATTCCGAATTTTTGTTGATGTCGTTCAACAGGCATTTGTATCATATACCCACAGTATGAATTTCATAACGTTTCAACCAAATATAAGAAAGTTATAGCGATTTTAAAATCGTCCAATCAGAATTCAGCACACGTGCATACACGTGCTGAGCAGTAATTCTAACCACAGTAATTTGTAAGGAGTACCAAGACACATCTAAACCATTAATATCAATAGAATTTGATGAAAAACAAAAACCTTATCGTCCTTTAAAAATTGAACATTTAAAAAACGTTGCACACGCATGCGCGTGTACGTTGGCATTTTTTTATTACACCAATATATAGATACACATATTGTCTACTTATGCTGTGAATATCATCTCATTCGCTTCATAAATAAGATAGTTACAAACGTTTTAGTATTATCCAATCAAAATGAAGCGCACGTGCATGCGCGTGCAAATTGGTAATTTTTACCATGCAAATCAGTTAAGGGTCTCAATATCTACCTATGATATGAATTTCAAGCCATTTCAATGAACAACAAAAAAGTTAGACTGATTCCAAAGTTAGTGTACAAATTTTGTAATGCGCGTGCACGCGCATGCGTGCGCGTGCTGACAAAATAACTATTATTTTTCATATGTACAAATCATATACTATCATCCTAATTAGGTTTTATATCGCTTCCTTCAATATTCTGATTTTCCATTTTTTGTACCAAAATTGCAATGCACGTGCGCGCGCGTGCATGCACGTGCAGACAAAAGGACTATGACTATGCACATCTACAAACGCTATACTATCATCCTGGAAAGTTTCATATCAATCCCTTTTGTAGTTTCTGAGAACACTTACCGGACAAAAAAGTACCGGAGAAAAAGAATAATAATAATAATAATAATAATAATAATAAGAAACAGAGTAAAAACAATATGTTCCCAAACTTTGTTTGGGGAACATAATAATGAAATTTAAAGTGGAAATCATATTATTTTATTTTGATAAAGCTTCAATCTTATTATTATTTACGTCGTTAGGAAGTGGGAGCACGGCACGTGTTATACTGATGCACTCAAGATGTTACGAGTTCAATGAGGAAATAATTTTATAATTCAATTTAAAGTTAGGAAATACAATATTCTATTATTTTAGCAACAACCACGCTCGCTAGGTGGCGCGTCATGTTCTATTTTTATTTCTACAGGAAAAGTGGGACGAGTTTCCACCCTATTTTTTACGGGCTAGTATGGATAAACCTAGAGCCTACGAATGATGCGAAATTGATCGTTCGGATCTAAAATAGCTATATTTAGTGTATCTCACATGATTAGGTATATTCCAGAAAATCCCTTTGAGATTGAAGCGATTAAGCAGAGCGAGTATATGTAAACATTTACTTAACGGTGAAATACGCAACAAAGAGTGACATATTAATACATTTAATGCATGAATAAATTATACTGAGGTCAAACATGGACGATAATTGCCCGTGTTCATATAGTATTTGATTGATTTAGATATCCAAGGAAAGATAACTCCCATTATTAACGTACTCACAACGTACCGGTGGTATACAATGATACAATGTTTATACATTTCTGAATGATGAGTGAATCTTTATTTTCATCAGAATCTTTTCCATCACACTCGCAGACCAGGTCCCCATACCCCTACCAGTGTCAATCTGTGACTGATAGCAGTGCGGTATTTAATTTGATATAGTCTAGAGGAAATTCGAAATATGGTAGTGACATTTCTTCCTCACAGAATTAGCTGGATTTTTAACGTTTAAAGAAAAGTGGGGTATGGACTGGGGGGTTAAAAATGCTATTTGCCAAAATTTCAACAATATTAATTACAAGGCAAGGCAAAAGGGATCATAAGTTACAGATGATGCAATTTTCACTTGCAAGTTGCACTGCCACTATAGTTACACTTAATTAGTGACTTACTTACAGATAAATAAAGTAACTTACAAGTATTTTATTTATTTATTTATCTATCATTTCATTTCATTTTTTCTAATATCATGGTTTGTACTTGAAGAGTCATCGCAATAAAGGGACATTAATTATTAGTGTTACAAAAAAATCTGATCATGCAGTTTTTAAAATTCTGAATTTTGAAAAAATAAAAATAAATAAATAATAGATTCTGATACCACTCATCCCCCCCCCCCCCCCCTGACTCTGGCCAGAGAGTTCTGCTTCTGTCAGTTCTGATGTAACTAGCTCAGCCCTCAGACTGGCCAGATAGTCCACTGTTTCGGTAAATTCTGATAATGATGCTACTCAGCCCCCCGGGCATGTTGTTACAAGGTGAAGGTCAGTTGATCCGAGTGTGTATTGAATTTAAAGACCAGAACAGAATTATGTACATGTAGTGCTTAGCTTCGATATATCCATTTTCTCACAGTTTATCAGGGTCTCTGTCCAAGCGGCTTTTGAAAAGGTGACTGGGTGTTTTATTAAAGGTAAAGTTCTTGCTCCAACAAAAAATTATCCACGTCTTTTTTCTCGTACCTTCCTTCAAAAAATTGAAAAGTACTCAGTCTAAATCCTTTCTACTGACAACTAGTACACCCGATCACGGCACAAAACATCTTAATGTAATATTATTTACAAGCCGTTAATGTGATAATTGGTTTTTATGCCCCCGAGATCGATGATTTAAAGATATATATCTTTCAATCAAGTGCACAACAATTCAAACACGTATTAAAAATGTCCTTCCTCTATGTGATCACATGTATTTAATTGTGATTTCCCGCATTAGTGTGGGGTTTCATCCTCTATGTGATCACATGTATTTAATTGTGATTTCCCGCACTAGTGTGGGGTTTCATCCTCTATGTGATCACATGTATTTAATTGTGATTTCCCGCACTAGTGTGGGGTTTCATCTTGTGATATAAAAATTAAAGGATTTTCTTCTTTCATTAAAAAAAATATATTTATATTTACTTTGTTTAGTTTACATATCGCTGCAAAACATGCTATTTACATGTATAATTGGAGAATTGATGACATATCATCAAAAGCAGAAGAATTCTGGGTGTATGGAAGCTGCTTCGTGTCATGACGTAACAGTTTCAGGAGTTTCCACCAAGAGGACTTTCGAGGACTTGATATGTTAATATTGACAGTATAAAGTATCGCACAGATTGCAAATTAATTCTTTTGCAATTAGGTTGATTTGAAAAGGTTGAATGGCTGGACAGGAATTTTTTTTTCTAGATTTCATAGCCCTTGGGCCTATTGATACTTTTAACTAATACTCAGGAGGCTGATACTCTTGTTCTATTGTAGGGAAGATGGCTCATCCATGGTTCTTTTATTGGTAGCTGACCCACAGATACAGGGGTATCAGTTTGAGGGAAAGTGGACAGGGCCTTATGCTCGATGGGATGCTGATAGGTAAGATTATATATTTTTCAATATTTGCAAGGAAAATGGAAAACAAATGCTATCATTTTCCATAAAAACGAATAAAATGTAAATGGAAAATTGGCTTCAATGTGAAGGCTCGATAAAAAGTGGTAAAGAAATAATACCATATTTATATAGCACCCTTTTCATACACTATGTACGCTCAAAGGTGCTATTCAAATGTTATTAAATATAAATATAATTGAGAATGAGTGGAATTTGAACCAATATAATCCACAGGTGACTCGAGATAACTCGAAGTTCAAGGGACCATGATAAAACTTCGAGAAATCGAGAGATCGAAATTCGGAAATTGAAGGTCTGCCGGTATGATTTTACAGTAACCGGAAATGTTTACCAACAAGATCATAAATATATGATATCATTTTGACATGTTTTCCTTCATATTCTTCAGGTAGTTAATTTGATATCAAAATAAAAAACCCTATTTTGCATTAATATAAACATTTCAAAGTTTATGTATTTATTTGTTTAAGGAATGAATTTATTATTTTTTCGTTGGATGAAGGTATACCACAAAAAAAAAAAAAAGACGGAAAACTGCATCATTGCGCGTAGCGCATGATGCAAAAGTTTTCTGTCTTTTTTTTCGTGGTATACCTCCATCCAACGAAAATATAATAAATTCATTCCTTATCATTTAATATTTTAAAACATTGAGTTTATATGATAAAATATTATTTGATTTGAGTTGAATTAACGAGTTATTCTTTGACTACATTCTATGTCATTTCGAGATGGGCATAGTAATTTGTGAATACACAACTTTAAAAAAAAAACTAAATCTGTTAGGCCTAATGGCGACTTCCACGAACTGTTGTTTACTGATGAGCAAACGGGTTTCTTGTGGACTGAAGAATGCAGTTTTAAAAGGATGAGTTAGAGATAAATCCTGTTGAGAGAAAATTGCTGGAATACTCCCTATTACCAGCCCGTCAGAGTTAGCGCGCTTTGATGACTCTTGCGCGTCAATGAACAAGCCTCGCGAGCAAGTGCGAGATTACCGGGACATAAGCAAAACGTAGATAAGCCCCCCTTTTTATGCCCCCGAGATCGAAGATTGGGGGCCATATTGTTTTTGTCCTGTCTGTCATTCTGTAATCCTATAAGTCTGTCATTCTGTAATTCTGTCTGAAACTTTAACCTTGCTAATAACATTTAAACAGTAAGTAATAGAGCTTTGATATTTCGCATGAGTATTCCTTGTGACA
>NC_079167.1:47128799-47213799 GCF_947568905.1 Ostrea edulis
AATTAAAGTGATTATTAAGTAATTCAAAATCTAAAAATGAATAAGAATCTGTACATGAAACCGTTTTGGCTAGGGTGCCTTTGCATTGTTACCTTCGCATAGCGCTTAGAGGTCAAGAAAATCAATACTTTTGCATGGTGCAATCTATAATTAGAAGCCACGTCATTAAGCTATACATGAGTCATGAGGGTTTAACTTTCCATTTGTGTTTTAACTGCTGTTCTGACTCAGTAAAAATTTTGTCCAACACAGCAAAAATATGTGCAACAGAGTAAAAAAATTAACTGATCCTTGTAGATTGTGAACGAGAAAGAACTTATGCACGATTATGTTTTGACAGCAAAAGACAGAGATCGGTGTCTCAGAGGGATGATATTACGTAACTGATTACACCTCCTCCGATCATATATGTAAGTAGGTCATGCAGGAATTTAGAGGATGCAACAGTGTAACTTAGGCTTACCTTATTATTTCTAAACGACCAAAATATTCTTCAGAATCATTGTCAACACAATCAAAGGACTAAAGCCAAAAATTATGAAAAATGGCCCTGACTCCAAATTTTATAATTTTGTGAGGGTAAAAAGGCTATGACATCTGCTTCCTAAAACAATTTACTTTTTGTCATTTCGTCCACACACTTTCTTTTTACGGACTTCAAAGTGCAGCAATGAATTAAAGGCATTGACGTTTTAACGTCATTTTTACGTCGTTGTATTGCTAAGATAGTTAACTGTTAAGATTCACAAAAACGGCGTATCAGAAAAAAACTGTAGTATCCTTTTTTATAAATTCTTCATTGAATATCCTCTTCCTATATACATGTACAATACAAAATTATTATAATAAAATGGAACATCGTAGAAAAATGTCTAAAGCATTGTGAAACTCACAAGTCTTATGCCTATTGATAGCGTTTTTTAAAAATTGAAATATCTCTCCGAGAAATGAATTCACAACTTGGATAATTAAACATTGAATATTGACAAAATCATATTACTGATGTATGTATATATATAGTTTAAAGAAGGATATATTACAACAAATCTTAATATCATGTACACACGTATACAAAGAATTGAAACCATAAACATTAAGGTACTGTACAACAAGATAGTAAAAGACAATGATGATACAGTCGGATTTCAATAACAATGGTTCCGATTTTTATTGAAATGTAAGAATGCTTGCCGAAATGTTGTTTCTTTACCTGAGAAGAAATATTGACTAATTCTGTCATTGGATACAGAAATAATTATTAAAAAGGAATAAACAAGATTTAAAACATAAAATATTTAGGGTTGTATTCAACAGTAACTACACAAACATAACTGTTTATTCTTCCGGAACACTTTCGCAGCTACTGACATCACTGTCGGAGTCATCAATGGTAGGAGGGATATCTGCTGCATCCAGGACATGCTCGCCCCAATCACGAACACCGTATCTCTTTCCCTCATGCCTTCCTTTTGCTAGGTACCAAATAATGGCCGCTATATGTGAACACATGCCTACAACTCTTGCACCAGCTCTACATGTACAGTACCATGCGTTGACAGTACATTCCGAATATTCAATCCAGACGAAGTATTGTTTTGATGATGTGTGACGACTCTGAATTTTCACTTTTAGCAGTCTTTCATTATCCTTATGAAAAAATATATCGCATTCCCCCTCAATATGTTCTTGAATGTAACTGCGAGAAAGCTTTAGCTGATAGGTCCCACACGTCAAATTCCGCAACTGTTCCTCATCAAGCGTAGGGAAGTTCTGAATATCACACTCATGAACCGCCTGCCACTGAATAGATCTTCGGTTCAGACAATTTTCTTCAACCGTTTGCTTGAGATTATTAACCTGTTCAAAATGATAACAATGCAATTATAAACAATTGTCTACGAATTAGTTTTAATAGTACTAGTATATCTTCATTTATTATGTAGATATGAGTGTCTGTTTTGCAGTTGTCCAGTTTGTTTGAAGTTTAGCAATCTATTAATCTATGTGTGATTGAAAATACCTGTTTAGACAAATATAGCATTTTTACTGCCTCGGCCTCATCTTCCTCGGTGCTTTTGTTCAGGGGCGGTGAAAATCTGTTAGACAGCGCACATACAATTTTCACGTAATCTCCGATAAATGGGATCTGATTTGTTGGCAGAGTCTTATCCAGGTATCTCCAACGCTTGATTCTCGCATTTGAAGATTCCACCACCCATCGGACCTATCAATATCAAAATGGATGAAATTATTAGTTCACGTCATTTTTTAAGAAATTGTAAACAGGCTTATTGATTATGAGATTTAAATTGCCTACCTTTGTAACAAGTCTGCTGATATTGGCATCGCCAGTGCTCATCTGTCGTTGCCCCTTTTCCAAAAAACAGGGCATTTCTGCCTGGATTCCAAGATCTGCAAGCAGAGGCAAAGCGTCCCTGAACCCTCGGTCCACGATGAAAATATCGTCTTCGCTGACCCAGCTGCGGATATTCTCTGCATTTGTTTTAATGATGTGATGGAGAATTGAAGCATCATTATTTTTACTGTCAGCTAGGTATGGGCCCAATATAGATACAAAGTATCCAGTGGTTGTCACAATCACCATTGGTTTGACTAGTGGTCTTCCCTTATGCATGCTGTAAGAGCGCCTTTGGTAATGAAAATTGTTGCTCTTGGCTGTGTAGATATATGTGCCATCGAGCACCAATATAGCCTGGTTTTTCTCTATGTTCCCGAACAAAGTTTGAGCTAGCTGACGAGTGTGACCATTAATGACTTCCTCTCTTGTTATGTGCGCAAACCCAAGACTCTGTGGAACAAAACTGGTCAACATTGCTTTTCTTACAGAAGCAGCTGCTCTTCTTAAGCTGGACTTTGAAGTACGAAATAATATGGATAAAATCTGATTAGATAGTCCAGTCTTTAATTTGCACAGGAATATGGCTACGGATTTTCTAAGACTTCTGGATGGAGTTTGTTTCACTTGATGTTTCAAAGAATCACATACAGTTTGAAAATTATCCTTATTGAGTCCTAGTAGAGCCATATAGTCAGCATCTGTCAGTGTCTGTAAATCATCAAAGTCCAGGTGGGATTTTTCATTTCGATGGCATAAAAAACACATCTGTTGCAGCAGACTTAAAATGGTAGTTCTGTTGATAAATGCCTGTTCTGTAGTTGGTAACTGATGAATGGCATCATTTGTGAAACGACCATCTTTCAGATGGACTGGACAGCATCTATTTCCAGATGGAATAAGTATGTTGTGCTCCACGAAGACAGCTGTGCGACATTCTGGAGACACCACTACTAATTTAGGTCCTGGTTTTTTGCAAAGAATACAATATGCATGGATCTTTGCTGTAGATTTCAGATCCAATGTCACTGATGGAGGACTTGATAGATGTTTCCTGTTGTCAGTAGTGGACGAAGGCGCTAGTGATTCCTTCTGGATAGTTGAACAACATGTGGGTGTTGCAGACGATGCATGGTTTGACACATCTCTGTAGTAGATATTTCTACATTTACCGCAGATGACTGAATTTCCTTTACTCTCCAATAGAAATCTTTTCCTTAAGTATTTCCTAATGTTTTTGTCAACGCGCCTTCTCTCCTTTGGTTTAGTCCTTTTTGAACACAGCACACAGTTAAAGTACTCAGTTTTTTCTCCAGGCATGGTTGCATTATCTGGAATTAAAACATTTCTTCATCATCCATGTGAAGCATTTCATGCATAAACATTTTAGTTTGAATATAATGTCATGATTTACCTTTTTAAAGATAATTTCTTTTTGTCCATATAATACTACTTGAAGTGCATACTTTTGAATTATAAACATTTCAAAGTAAGTCTTAATACAGACTTGTAGCATCGGTTTTCTTTTTTGTTTTATTGGGGAGGGGAGCAGCTGGAGAAGTTGCACGACTTCATAGAATTGTCTAAAATTCTTGAAAAGCAGTCAAAAATAAAATAAAAAAGTATATGGAAGACATCTCAAATCACAACACATAAATGGCCATCCCCCCTTCACCCCCACCCCCCCCCCCCCCCCCCCCCCCCCCGAACTCCAAAGTGCTGAATCGGAGGAGGGGGGGTCGTCCTTCACAGCAATAGCTGAATTCATCACTCCAAAGATGATAGCAAAGAAGAAGTGATATATATAAAGCACGGAAAAAGCAGATGAATTCTTTAATAAACATAACTGCCCTGAGTGAAAAAAAAATTAATCTAAAGCACAGGACATTTCACTTTTTTGGATACCCACTTCCGCCCCTACCCGGGGTTGAACTCACGACCTGCGGAATCAATCTCCTAGCAGCATGTAACCAACGCTCTAGAACGCTCGACCATCTAGGCAAATGTTTTTCATAACCCCCCAACCCCCCCCCCCCCCCCCCATGCTTGAAGTTATGAATATTGACACACGTAAAAATAAAAAAAAAATCCGAAAATAACCTAGTTAATAAATCAAGAAATTAGTTAATAAGTCAAGAAGTTTAAAATACGGCGGCTTTATTTGAATAAAGCTGCGTGCCAACGTAATGAAAAAAAATGCAACAATATAATGAATGACACACCCCCCCCCCCCTTATTTTTTTTTTTACAGTAGTGAGTGGGACGATTATAAGGTAGATGTTATGACTATTGGCCCCATGTAAGAAATGACAAGTCCCCCACCCACCCCCTCTCTTTAACACACACTACACGATTTAAGAAGTTGATAGATTTTCATATTGGTATCAATTTCAATTTATTTATTGATTCACCAAGTACGTTGGCATACAATCACGTTACACAATATGATATAAATAATGACTACATATGAAATACTAACAGTTCTTATAAATAGATGTAAATACATGTATTTGACATGTACCTGTGATATCAAACTGTATCTATGCCATTTAGTATTATATTAATTAAATATAATTATATCACTTTACTTTTGTTGTGCAATTCAGAGCATTCATGTAAAAATTCATATACCCTTCTAGCATGAACTACATTGACATAGAACTTTACAATGGTTTTCCTTTGATACATCATCATCTGATATGTAGATGTTCAAAGGTTAATGTAAACAAGAGTTTGGGGGGGGGGGTTGGGGTTGGGGTTGTAAATGAAAAGAGTTGACTGAAAGAGTAATTTCCCTTTGTCGTGTTTTGGATCTAAGCGGACATCGTCTGCATTGTTTTGTGCACATTTTGCGGCATAAGAAGTAAAGCATTATGCCTAATTGTTTGACTGGACATACTTATCAAATTGCAAAGTAAGTAAATGTTTTGCATTTTAATAGCTCAGCAGCAAACTGTTCATTCATTTAACGTCATTTATACGGTGGTAGGCGGATTGGCCTACTAAGTCGCATATCGTAATGAAAACATGTGCGCGGACCTAACTTTTTATCGTGGTCTACTTCTGTGATCAATGGTGGTAATTATTTCCTAAGATTTGGTAAATACCAAGGACAATTCATAGTAATAAGCAGTGTGGCAATAATTTTAATGAGGGGGGAAATGTAGACTGTTTATAAACATAACTATATCGACAGTAATTGGTACCCGGCAGTTGAATAGGTCTTACCCCGGTACATGTCTTTCTCTTATCGGAATATACATGTATATGTGTACATATATACATAAATATATATAGGCTATATGTATATAAATATATGTAGGTCTAAATTGTTTTATATTTTTGATGGTTAATTCTAAATATATAGATCAATATAGGCCTATATGGTAGTAATTACCGATAGGTGTTTCTAAGAGCGGTAACTCTTCAAAAGCAAGAAAGGTAACAGTCTTTAAAAAAAAATCATGATACACAATTTGTGTATATTGTTACATGTATACATAATCATGTATAGGCCAGGCTGTACGTGCGTGCATTATAAAATGGGTACGCAGCAGACGACAAGAGTAGGCCTAACGATAACATTATACTTACATGTATAATTATTTAGGCCTACTTGTAACTCAAAAATATATTGCATTCAGTTAGGCCTAGTATCTTTTGTTTTTCCTTGTAAGAAATCTACTTACCATTACATAGTCTCAAAATTTCCCTGCTTGTTCTTCATAATCGTTTTCCTTCTGTTTGACATCCGAACGCTTTTGTTTACATGGAGATCTATTTTTATCACTGGGAATTCCCCATTTCCGTTCATCGGAACTCAAGGCAAATTCGAAAATTCATAATGATAGTGATTCCAATGCTGTTTCATTTCAAATATAACAAAATTCAATCATAATTTTAAACTTTATTACATATTCCACCATTTAAAACGTAAATCCGGAAAGCTACAATACAAGTTTTATAATATAAACAAACATGAAATATAACATGGCACCACTCGTGAACCAGCACACAACTGATACATGATATTCCTAAGGTAGTCATATAACTTTATGAAAAATTTCAGCGTGGTTTAAGGATGGCGCCCATAAAAATTTGTTAAATAAAGTCTAGAAATTCTGTTTAAAATGGGTATATTTGCCATACCGCATCTGGTTTCAATGCATATAATTACGCTCGAGCTGTTTCCTGCACAAAACTTGATATGGCTATCGATAGTATGATGTCTTATCAACGTATTGCCCAAGTTTTATTTCATAATTAAAAAGATTGATTTTCAAGGATTGACAGGGCCAAATCATGCAATTTTGGCTTTAGTTCTTTGAGTTCGTTATTTAGTTTCAAAAATGAGACTGAAAATAATGATCTTGGGGGAGGGAAAAGATAAAAGGTACAAAATTATAGGTCTGTGTTTACGGAAGACAATACCCCGGTTTCAAGTCTTCAAAACACTGCCTGGAATTTTACGAGGGCTGTTTACTGAAATACATATAGTTAGAGCAAGTGTTAGATAAAGCCATTGTGTCAAGCATGAATGTAAAATGGTTTACAGTCCACAGCACGCTACACACAATGAAAAATAATCGTGTTTTCAATTTGTTTGTACTTCAAACAAACAATTGACAATGACAGGCATATGCTACATGTATTTCGAACGTACAAAGGATGAAGGAGGGGAAGGGGGCATGGATTTACTGTCGTTCCCTGTCCGCACATTTTGTTTTCACTGAACGATCTTTTAAAAATTCATATAAAAAATGCATTTAGTTTTTCGGTGAAATGCCTCTTCATTATTTCTAACAGTGGTTTGAATATTACCGTATGAAAATTACTTTTGTAACTTTTAAGTGCCTAGCTTGGGATTCTCCTTGAGCTAGCTTAGACATTTACATATTGTAAATATTATATATTTATTGCGAGTCACTTCTGTTACGTTTTTTTTTTCCATATTAGAACTCCTACACAAGCTGCGAATCTTATGCTTTTTTGCAAAGGTTATTTGCATTTTCATATAAAGAACTGTTTTATAAAATTGAAACAATAGTATGCAGACAAACGGGTGAGTTTCCTTTGCAATATGAATATGAGCTTTTACACAAGGAGTGTAATACACACATGTTGATGAGTACAGTGTTTAATGTACC
The DNA here is from genome assembly GCF_947568905.1 of Ostrea edulis. Classification (NCBI taxonomy): domain Eukaryota; kingdom Metazoa; phylum Mollusca; class Bivalvia; order Ostreida; family Ostreidae; genus Ostrea; species Ostrea edulis. The sequence continues at coordinate 47,136,303 of NC_079167.1, forward strand.
TGTGTAAAAATTCTTGGAGTTTTTTTTTAGATTTACATATAACAAACAATCACTACAATGCCTAAATGTAAATCCATGCATATATGTTAGTCTAATTTATCATATTCGATTTAGTATATCCTCTTGCACTAACTTTCATGTTAAAATTGAGCTCTTTCCACTTTTGTTGATAACGCAGCATTCGGTTTTAAAGTTATTAATATTGCACATGTATGATGAACATCTTTTTTAAATAACTTCCTAAATTTTGTTTTCAGTTATACATGCAAGGTGAAGATAACGAACAGTGATCAATCTCATAACTCCTACGAGCAATACAAAATAGATAGTTGGGCATGTATTTATTTTATCTGACTTATTTGGATTCACATTCTCTCCAAATTATGCACTGGATTCTGTAGTACAAGTCATACAGATGCATGTTTATGTATATATTTAAATGATTTCTGGTGAGGTGATGAAATGGATGTAAAGTGTTTCATAGACCTGCATTATTGGTGTGTTTTGACATGAATATATGTGGCACTTGTCAGTTAGTGTATGTGGTTATGTGTATTTTTCTTTTTTGTCCAGTTGTTTGTTTGTTCCTTTCTATTATTATTTGACATACATGTACGTATCAAACTATTGATTTGTTTCATTTTAGTTGTATTCTAAAAAATATCTCATACACTATTAAACTGGAACACAACAGTAAGTTAGTTGCGTAATAACAATTGAACACTTTTTACCGAAAACTACCATTACAACTGTTTTCACATTTTCTACCAAAACTTGACAAATTTCCAAAAATATTCTTCTCTAGAACATTACATCTGCATGTAAGAAAAAAAATTGCATAGTCATTTAGAGCATTTCATGATCCAGGATGGGGGCCGAAGCGGAGCGGATCAGAAACCCTTGACTTATTGAAGATGGGTGGGGGCCTGAACTGGGTATAAAGTGTTTATGTGTAAAATATTTGAATAACATAGCCTTTAATGCTATTGATTGATTGTATCTTGTTTAACGTTCCTCTCGATGATTTTTAATTCATATGGAGACGTCACCAAGACTGGTGAAGGGCTGCAAAATTTAGGCCATTGTTCGGCACATACGACCATTGAGCAGTGAGGGTTCTTTAGCGTGCCACACCTACTGTGACACAGGACATCTGTTTTTAAGGCCATCTCCGAAAACCCGTGACGTTCACACCTGATGCAGAGAGTTTGGCGATGGAACTGTCACTACCTGTTTTAACAACCTAGGTCTGTCGCAGCCGGAATTCGAACCCCGACCGTCCGCATACAGGGTGAACACTTTACCTCTAGACCACCGCAGCGGTGGTAATGCTATTGATACTAAATTCTGATTATAGATATTTAAAAAGAGCAGGTGTCCTTTACCAAAATTGTAAATTTCATGATCCAAGGACAGGGTTTTAGTTCCGGGTGGGACCAAAATTATTATAGTGACCATTGCTTTTAACAACATCATATAAAGTATATATTTCAACATATTGAAAAGTTTCAGGACATTGTTTCCAATCCATATTTGTTATTTTCTTACAGGAAATGTATTATTTAGTTGTGTGAAAATAAAGAATAATGCATGAACTTTTTTTTACTGTTGTTCCTGCTCGTTAACATTACATACAGAATTCATGAAGTCAGCTTTATAGTGCTTTTTCAGTATTTTCAGTACTTTGATTGCCTTTTTATGATTATCTTCCCTTTGAAGGGGACAATTGACCCTTCATTTGAACAAACTTGAATCCCCTTCACCAAAGGACAAATTGAACCAAGTTTGATTGAATTTGGCCCAGTGGTTCTGGATAAGATGAAAATGTGAAAGGTTTATGGACAGATGACAGACAAAAGGTGATCAGAAAAGCTCACTTAATTGGGCTTTCAGTTCAGGTACACGAGCTAAAAACCACAAATGCAGAGAAACAAAGTGCTTTTCGATTTTTGAATTGTGTAAACATATACTGACTTGAAAATCAAGTTTTCTTTTTAATATCCCGTACAAAATTAATTTGAAAGAATCTAGACATGTACAAATTTTCAGCATATTTTGTATATTATTAGAAATTTGACAATAAGTATGCTAAACAAATCCAAATATTTTCAATTCTTATATTGTAAAAATATTTTTATAGGTTTATGTCCGAGATTAGAGGATTTTTAGCTAAGAAGCATTGTCTATGCTAGGTTTACTGTAATGATAGTTTAACGCCGTTACAAATGTAAACAGATGACAAATCTGCACTGCTCAAAACATTTAAATATGATGCAGTTCAACAAGTTCTTGAATGAAAATGTGAACAAAAGAAAATGTTATCCTCACGTACGCATGCATATTATGTCAAATAGTAGATTAGATTATACATTCTAAAATAAACTTTAGTAAGATGAATTATATAGTAAGATAAATATTGTTGGTCTGGCCTAATCTAGCTTAGATTAATTTTGCCTGGCCTGTACAGTACTATTTATCAATAGAAATATATTTTTCTATTGAAATGTCTTTAAGCTTGATGTATATAGTATTTTTTGGTTGAAACAACTGTATCAGTCGATGTTATGATACATAAATATCCCCCCCCCCCCCCCCCCCCCCCCCCCCCCCCCCCCCGGAAATCTAGATCCATCAGAAGTTGTATAAACATATCACACTGCAGAAAGTGATAGGCTAACTTACATGTATAGGCCTAATGAAATCTATCATGTCCTTCTCTAGAATTACTCAGCACAAGAATGCTACGCGTGGCCTTGTCCCCAACTGCTGCAAAAAAGTTGAAGCACAAAAGTCCCATAACTCCTATAGAATTTGTCAAATCAAAATGACGGCACAATATGATCAACTATACATATGGTGACTAACAATCCTTCAAAATTTGAACTAACTCCGTACAGTGGTCTCTGAGGAATTGCGTGCACGAAGTGTTCCTATAGTGTTGCAATTCAACAACTCCCGTAACTCTTGTAAAATTTGTCAAATCAAAATGGCAGTGCAATATGATCAACTACATATGCATTTGGCAGATTCCGGTACCCTACATCTAGCCTAGGATGTATGACAGTAAGTGATATGTATATACACCTTACTTTTGCAATGCAGTCGTCTAATTACTCTCCCGGAAAAACTTCTGCTTTCAGAAAGTAATGATCAAAATATTTTTTTAAAATGAATTTATCGAGTTTTCCTTACAAAACTGCACTCTATTTTGAGAATAAAAAACCCATGATTCTCAAAGAAAAATAGTTACAAACATTGAAAGTGTTATAAAAAAATTATGTTAAAATGGACTGTATTTCGCAGGAGCTGTCAGTAGTTCCAGTTGATCAGTGACGTAAACATGTTGTTATATGTCACTGTATACACACTATGGCGGAAAACATCATGCATCTGAGGTTAGATGGAATCGACCGAGGTGATCCGAGTGCTACATATGGTGACTAACAATCCTACAAAATTTGAACAAAATCCGTTGTGCGATTTCAGAGTTGTGTCCACAAAGTCAAGTGGGATTGACGGACACACGCATGAACACCGATACTTCTATGTCCCCATCCGCGTTGCAGTGGGGGACAAAAATGATAACATATAAATTTGAGTAATCATAACTAATTATATCGTTATTGAAAATACTGATTGTTTATTATATATTGCACTCAATCTGATCCATCTACAGTACAGGTCGAAAGTGAAAATGGTGGTTCTCTAGATACCAGAAATGACTTTAATGGAAAGCTAGGGTTTATTACCTAAGTACTAAAAGAATGAATTTCAATTGAAAAATCTCTTACGTTTACTATCACCAGTCACTTGCCCTTGCGTGGCAGATACGCATTTTAAAGTTTTTACCTACCTCCGAATCACATTGTAATCGAAAAATGTACGTGAAACATCCCTTCTTTTCTGTGTTTAATGTAAAGTTTGAGAGCTGACAGATATTTTCATTTCTGACATATGGATTTAGTATGTTTTTGAATAGAAAAATCTTGTACGCTATTACTACTACTTGTAGAACTGTATAAGGCTGATCACTGTCTTCTATTGCTGAATGTGTCCCACCAACAGCCTTATAAAGGCCATCCACGCTTTCATTTCACCATGTAATGGTTAATTTACTTTCGAAATTCCAAGTGAACTGTCATGTGATCATGAATGATCATGATCATTGAAATTCCAAGTGAACTGTCATGTGATCATGAATGATCATGATCATTGAAATTCCAAGTGAACTGTCATGTGATCATGAATGATCATGATCATTGAAATTCCAAGTGAACTGTCATGTGATCATGAATGATCATGATCATTGAAATGGGGTGTTCACTATCTGACTCTCAGAGAATACAAGATTAAATAGGAAATTAGGTAATGATTACTTTTTAATCCGATTGAGTTAAATTGCATAAAGTGTATAACTTGTATAGTTTGATAAAACACATGCATTTTATTCCTACAATAATTAATATCCAAAGATTATGGCATATATAACTTTAAACTTAACCATGCATCCACTCAGATTAACACCTTGCATTGAGCCAATTAAACACAACTCCTTTTAGTAATAGATATCTTAAAGCAGTTTATTTTAGCAATCTGGGAAATTGAAGAAAATAAAAAGGACCTACTTTATTTTCCAGTTATCTGAAGATGACATTCTCCTTTGCTGCTGCTCATACAAAGCCAGACATTGTGATATTTTTGGGGGACTTGATGGATGAAGGGAGTCAGGCCACAGCTGATGAATACAGAGATACCTATTACAGATTTCTTAACATTTTCTCACACTTTCCAAGTGTCAAGGTACAGACTTCATTATTATTCATGCAGATAGTCATGATTATATCAAAGGATTCTGTACTTTCTTTTAAGAAAACATCTATAGCCAGTTTGCAGAACACAAATGTACACACCTAATGCCAAAACTCCCTACACTATGTTCTAGTCATGCTAATCAGGACATAAATTCATTTTTACGTAATGTGGGACATCTGTATATTGTTCTGATACTTGAAATATAGAAAATCTGTCTCTAAAAAGATCGAATTTTCACCAGATACCTACAACACAACACGATGTCACACATTTAGTCTGGCGATTGATTGAGAGTACTCGCAGGAAACTCAGAGTATTTCAACCATTTCTCAAAAAACAATATTTTTAATGAAATTTAATTAGAATACAAGAGAGAGAGAGAGAGAGAGAAAGAAAAGTAGAGGTGTAATATTGATGCTCTATCAGTATAACCCCCAAAACACTTCTCTACTAGTGTTATATAGTGAGACTCTCCCCACCCCCACCCCCTTGGAAGATTGGCTATTTTGTGAGACTCCCATCGGAAGTCCGACTATATAGTGAGCTTTCTCTTGGGGAAGTTCTATATAGCCAGTCTTCCCCCTTTACAGTGAGCCTCCCCCTAACCCTAACCCTTTACTTTAGTATCCGGAATAGTCCTGTTCGCTGTAATTTACATGTGTTTATCGAAATACATGCCCTTACAGAAAATATGTACATTTTGGTTACCTTTTTCAAGTACACTTTGGGTACTTTTCGGGTACATTAAAAAGTACCTGGAATGTACCCAAAAGGTACCCGGAAGTATACCTTATTTGGAACCACACTTAAATTTTTTTTATAGCTGCAGTTGGGTACTTTCTGGGTACATTTTTCTCTCCAACTTTCTAAGTTTCAATTTTGTAGTAACTAATTGTAATTAAAAGATTTATATAGCACCCTATCAACATTAGTTCTCTAAAGTGCTTTACAAATGTGAGAGAAAAGATAATATAAAATCGATGTGCACATACATGTTAATAAAATATTCATAGTGCCAGAATTAAAATGCATAATTAATATTATTAATATATAGCGCCTAATGTAATGATATAATTACCTTAATGACATATAAAACAATTTAGAATAACCCTTAGGAATAATTAAATACATACAGAGGACATATAAGTATAATAACAAACTACAGTTCAAATAGCATCTGAATTAAGGTTTTTTGGGTTTTTTGTGTAAAAAATGTAACAGCACTGCAAGAGCTGTAATGTAAGAGCACTATAAAGTATGTAAAAAAAAAATAATCCACAAATTAAAAGCTAAAAAGATGCATTTTGAGGTCCGTTTTAAAACTAGACAGTGGAGTATATTGTCTGAGTTTAAAAGGCAGAGAGATCCAGAGACTCGATGCGGCCTTATCCAAACGTCGATCCTCATATGTTTTCGTACGTGTCGTCAGGTACCTGGAGAAGATGCAGAGATTCGGATCTTAGTGATCGTGTGGGATTGTAAACTGTAAGGATGTCCTTGATATAAACTGGAGATAGGTTGTTGAGAGATTTGAAGGTATGAAGAAGGATCTTATATTGAATTCTGTATTCAACTGGGAGCCAGTGAAGATCTATTAGAACAGAAGTAATATGGTCGGATTTTTTTGAGCGTGTTATTAATCATGCAGCTGTGCTTTGTGCCCTCTGAAGTTTGCTGGTGTGTTGAGAATGAACACCAAAAGGCAATGCATTTCTGTAATCTAATCTGGATTTAACTAACAAGTTTACTAGAGTTTTACATGCTTCATTATTGATAAATCATGGATGGATACAACCAATTCTCTGAATGTTCACATATGCTGAGCGGGAAATAGAGAGACAGTGTTTTTCCATGGTAAGGGATTTGTTAAAGGATGTGCCTAAATTTTTTATGAGAGATGAATCGCTTACAACACAGTCACCAAATTCAAGATCAAAACTGTTCATATCTTTAAGTCTGTGTTTTGGTTCGAAGACTACAAGTTCAGTTTTATCTTCGTTGAGTTTGAGGAGGTTGGTACTCATGTTCGATAAACAACAAGGTTGAACAATGATATAGATCTGGGTGTCATCAGCGTATATATGATAAGTCATATCATGACGTCTGCATACTTCTCCTAAGGGTTTTGAAAAAAGACAGTAGTCTTGGACCCAGGACTGAGCCTTGCAGTACACCACATTTGAGGGGACAAACATCGGACAACGATGAACTGGCGGCAACATGTTGATGTCTATCACTAAGATAGGATTTAATCCATTTCAGTGCAGATCCAGTGATACCAAACTTGTTGTCCATACGTTGCAATAGGATATTGTGGTCTATGACATCAAAAGCGGCAGAGAGGTCGAGCAATACAAGGATAGCGCAACTGTTATTGTCAAGTGCACATACGATGTCATGATGTAACTTCATTAGTGCAATATCTGTAGAGTGTCCCATTCTGTGTCATGCAGTTGATGCATCTCCAGATGAGCTTCAAGAATCTTCGAAACGAATGAGAGATTTGACACAGGGCGATAGTTTTTGAAAATTTCTTTGTCAAGCCCTATTTTTTTCAGTAATGGTCGAACGATTGCCTGCTTATAGTCACTATAAGAACATGGATTCCAACAGCGACTTGTTTATGATTAAAGTGATGGATAGCAAGAAACTCTCAATGCATTTTTTCAATAGATTCGAAGGAACTGGGTCCAATTCACAAGATTTGGGTGCTGAGTTCATAAGGAGTTTTCGATTTTCTCCTGTAGTTGTAGGTGCAAATTTCGTGAGGTGTTCATCATCAAATGGAATATCAGAGCAAAAAGGATCTTTTGTGCCATTGTTCGAGGCAATAGATTTACAAACTGATAAACGGATATTGCTTATTTTTCCATGAAAATATTTAGCAAAGTTTTTCCGATAATTCCTTTCTCTCAGAAGATGAAGGTTAAATGGGTTTGGACGTGTTACCCATGAGCCGATTCGTCAGACAATAGAGCTTCTTAGAGTCTCTGCCACACTCGGTCATTTTGCGTGAATAATATTCCTTTTTACACTAAGTTAAGGATTTGCTGTATGTTTGAACTGACTCGATCCTTATATATTTGATGGTGTAGTGCAGTCAAATGTGTTTGTCGCCATGTGCGTTCTGTTTTTTGCTTATTTCATTTTAGCATAGGAATAGAGGTGTAACGATACAACGATACATCGATCGTATTAATCGGATGGGCTCACGATACGCGTATCGTATCGTCAGCTATATATCACGATACGAATAAATTTTGATCGACTTACTTTGATTGACAATCTACGTACGACTTAATAAGTACTTGTCTTACCAAAATGGCAGAACACGAGGTGGAAAGTGAATCTAATGTTCAAATTGTGAATCCTCCTGCAGTTTTCAAATCTGCTGTGTGGAAAACCTTTGGATTTTTAAAAGGTGACAATAAAAAGGTTGTGTGTCGGGAATGCAAGCAGATTTTGCCCTATAGTGGCAATACTAGGAACATGTCTACACATCTTCGAAGACATCACGGCATTCAACTACAGCTACGAGACAACAATAACAACGATCGCCCAAAGACAGTAGCTCAGGTACAGTCATCAAATACAGTCTTAGGAAATATTTCCGAAAATCAGACAAAAATGGATTATTTCCGAATTGTGAAGCTCTCGGGTGAGAAAAAGGAAATGATAAACACAGCGATAATGAACTTCATAATACAGGACTTGCGCCCGTTTTGAATTGTGGAAAATCCCAGCTTTGTTTCACTGGTTAAGATTTTAGAGCCTAAGTATAAAATACCGCCAAGAACATTCTTTTCTGAGACTATGCTGCAAAACATGTACGATACTGGGAAGGAAAAGGTTACAACGAAGCTGAGTGATGCCCAGTTTGTAGCACTAACAACAGACGGCTGGACATCCCGATCAACACAATCTTATGTTACTATAACTTCCCAATTCATTGATTCTGACTGGAAAATGCAAAGCTTTGTCCTACAAATGCGTCTTATGGAGGAAAATCATACTTATATTAACATTGCCCAAGTGTTATTGAATGCTGTGGATGAATGGAAACTAACATCCAAGTCTCCTGCTCTAGTGTCAGATAATGCTGCTAACATGGTGGTAGCAACTAAGGAAAGCAGACTTTCCCCGTTTGTAAGATGTTTTGCGCATACACTCAATTTAGCTGCCCAGCGAGGTTTGAAAGTGAGAAGCGTTTCCTTGCTATTAGCCAAAATACGAAGGATCGTTGTTTTCTTCCACAAGTCATCAGTAGCAGCCTCTACCCTGGTGCGCAATCAGAAACTGCTATCGCTACCTAATCATAAATTGAAAATTGATATTTGCACCCGGTGGAACTCAGCCTATGACATGATAGAGCGATTTCTTGAACAACAACCAGCCATATTTGCCACATTCCAGTCTTTGAAAGACTTAAGAAAAAGGGAAAATGACCTTGTGTTGTTATCAGACAGTGACATTTCAAATGCTGAAGATGTTCTGAAAACAATGGCCCCATTCAAATCTGCCACGAAAATGATGTGTACGGAGCAGGGCCCAACATTATCCATCATTCTTCGCCTACTCGATAAGCTGCTAAAGAAATTAGAATTCAATATGGAAGATTCTACACTGACAAAACATCTCAAACTGGCAATGAGGGAAGACCTTGAAAAGAGGTACAAAGAAGACAGAGAGGTTTTTCAGATCACAACAGCAGTTGACCCACGTTTTAAAGATTTTCCGTTTTTGGAGGAAAATGAAAAAAAATGAAATCATGCTTATACTTACCACATTGGCAATCAGCAAAGCTACCCAAACTGGAACCTTTCAAAATCAAATGATAAAACAGGAGCTAGGATCAACCAAAGATAAGTCACAGATAGGAACAGTTGAACCAATTCCTCGCCAAGCAACACAACTTACAGACCCACCCCTCCCAACATTCCCTGATGTACACAATACAGCAGCTGCTTCTGACGTAGATATTAAGGCGGAGAAGTCACCACCCAGAAAGAAATCTGCATTAGATGACCTTCTCGGGGATGTATTTATTCAAAAAGTTGAAGTTCTGCCCCAGAAGTCCCCCTTAGAAAAAGTAAATCTTGAGATTATTCAATATCAAAAGGAGAAATCACTCAGTTTGACAGGAAATCCCCTAGAGTGGTGGAAGGAGCACCAAATTTTTTATCCATATCTGTCCAACCTGGCAAAACAATACTTAGGTATTCCCGCAACCTCTGTTCCATCTGAGAGGGTGTTTTCAACCACAGGTGACATTATTACAGCACAGAGAGCAACTTTGAAGCCAGCATATGTGGATATGATGGTGTTCTTGAAAAAAACAAAACCTTTAAAGTTATTAAACTGTCACAAGAGAATGAAAAGGATAGCTGAAAATGTTGAGCTTTGCTCTGTGTTCTTATTATTGTGCAGTATTTGTACCAAGTTAAATCATCAATGGATTTCAAACTACCATAATTCAAACTGTTTGTACCATAATTTCTAGTCAATTTCATTTGATATTTCTACAATGTCTAGTCATTTGGACTGTTTTGCATAATTTTTTCTAGTCATGAGTCAATTTCATTTCATATTTCTACAATTGGTGTTAATAAACCTTTGTAAAGAGTTAATGAGAACTTCTATGTTTTTTATTAGGGTAAGCAACTAAGCATCACAATATTTGACAATAAAAAATGAAGATATCAGTTTATCTAATATTTTTTGGCAACCATATCGTGATACGTGTTGTATCGCACTATTGTATCGTGATACGTATCGTATCGTGAGCTAGCTGGCGATACACAGGCCTACATAGGAAGTTCCTCTGCAAACCACTGCGAATTATGCCTAGCGCTCGCATTTCTTTCTTGCAATGGTGCATGCATGGTCATTTATCACATCACGGATACCCTCATTGTAAAGGCCAACCATGTCTTCGATTGGAATATCGCTCTTTATTTTTGATAACTAGGACTTTATGTCCAGGCAAAAAAACTTGTGTTCAATTTTGCGAAAGGAAAAAGACTTCTGTCAGTTTTGAGGATTTTATACTTTGAGGATGGAATGAATGCCTTTATGATCACAAAATGAAACACCTTTTGAGTCACATATGAGTTGATTATCAGTGGTTGGAGTGGAATTCAGGATTGTGCTGTCATCTCTGGTAATAAATACGTCCAGTATATGTCCACACACATGAGTAGGATCAGTTAATATGCTGTGTTAGCCCATGCTCTTGGAGAGAGTTCATGAACGTTTGGGAATTTCGGCCCTTAACCATGTTAAAATGGAAATTCATGTCTTTTTGGGGTACCTTCGTTGTGCAATTTTATGTTAACTAAGTTCTCATTTTTGGGGTACCTTTCGGGTATTTCTTGGATAGATTTTGGGTATATTTTTCTTACCATTTTTAGATGCCCATCTTTAGACGGGACGTATTATGGTACAGCGATGTCTGTACGTCCGTCCGTCCGTCTGTCTGTCTTACCGTCCATCCGTTCGGGGTTTTCTCTTTATAATTTCATTTCCCCTTCACATATCATGCTGAAACTTGCTGTGTAGCTTCTTTGTGGGTCACTCTAGATCATAATGCAATTTTTATCCATTTCGACCTTTTTTCCAGGAGTTTTGCCCCTTTATTTGGAAATTGATATTCTATGGAGGGTACATAATTTGTCCGCCCTACTCCTCCCACAGTTTTCAAGTGAGGACCTTCTTATTTTGTGGAGTGTTTGTATGGGTATTGAAGATGTGCATGTGGGATGGATTTTGATTTTCTACAATTTTTGAGAAAATTACAGGTTGTTGAACTTAGTCTATTTGGAAATTAATATTCTATGGAGGGTACATAATTTGTCTACCCAACTCCTCCCACAGTTTTCAAGTGAGGACCATCTTATTTTGTGGAGTGTTTGTATGGGTATTGAAGATGTACATCTGCGTATGGGGAAGGGTTTTGATTTTCTTCCATTTTTGAAAAAATTACAGGTTGTTGAACTTGGTCCATTTTGAGTAAATCTCGATTTTTAAGCTAAGACCCTTTGTTCATATGAAAGTTTGTCACAGCCTCATGATAATAATAATAATAATAATAATAGCATTTATTTATCCAGGATAACACAAATTAGCATATAGCTAGTTTCCATTGTGGTCCTGCATTAAAACATATACACAAACAAAAATTAACATCTAAAATTAGTATCTAAACATGAATACGATATAAAAGAAAAAGGGGGAAAAAATATAGCATAAGACACACCTAATTAGTGATAAAATTATTACCTAAATATGAATACATGACATAAAAGGAAAGAAGAAAAAATAGCATAAGACACATGCACACACAGTGTGATATCACAACTACATTTGGCACACCTGAACAAAAAGAGAAAAGCACGATGTTTAATTACGTGCTACTTCTATAAAATATTCCATCAAATACATAGCTTTAAAAATGCCAACCGAACCAGAGCTTTGAACATTTTGAGACAGTTTGTTTCAAAGGAATGCAGAAGAGTAGCTGTATGAACGTTTAAAATTTTCAGTTTTAGCTCTTGGTAAATATAATAAATTAGACATATAATCGTTCGACCTGGTTTGGCGGCAATTCACATCTCTTGTATATTTAAACACGTTTAGGTAATTTGGCATTTGATTATTTAAAACTTTGAACAGAAAGACAACCTTTCTAAACATAAACTAATCCTTAATTGGCATCCAGTTCAAACAAGAAAATAAAAAGCCAGAAGAGGTCCTGATATCTCGAATATTTAAAAGTATTCTTGCTGCCCTCTTTTGCAGCTTGAAATTTTTTTCTAAATATAGTTGATTTTGTACGTTACACCAGACAGTACAGCAGTAAGTAAAATGTGGAAAAACAATACTATTAAAAACCATGATAAGTGCATTTGGTGGCATAAAATAACTCACTCTCTTAAGTACCTCAAGTTTTCTTACAATTTTCTTTGAAATAAACTCCACATGTGCATCCCATGATAAAGTATTATCTATATAAACACCTAATAGTTTTGCCTGCTTCACAATTTCAATTTGTACACCATTAAAATCTATATTTAACATTCGACATTTCCGTAACCTTTGAGACGTGCCAATAAGCATACATTGTGTTTTTTGAAGATTTATACTGAGTCTATTTTTAAGCATCCATTCTGTACCCAACGTTAGGTCCTCTTGCAATTTTGATTCAATTACATCAACAGATTTATCACTCACATCCTGTGAAGTGTCGTCTGCATACATTGTAACTGAAGAGTGTTTAAGACATTTTGGATAATCGTTAATGTACAAAATAAAAAATTATGGTCCTAAAATTGACCCCTGAGGAACTCCTAAGGATATACTTTTTTCTCTATATAACACACCTCTCCAACTGACACATTGCTTACGATTTGTAAGATATGATTGAAACCATTTAAAAGTATTGTGACAAATTCCAAAAGTACTTCATGGTTGACTGTATCAAAGGCCTTACGCAAGTCAATAAACAGAACCCCCGTAAGCCTTCCATCGTCTATGTTTTTGAACCATTTATCAGTAAGACCATTCAACGCTGTCTCACATGAATGACTTGGCCTAAATCCAGATTGACTATCTGTAATTAATTTGTTTGTGGATAAATATTCATAAAAGGAATTGAAGACATGTCGTTCAATAATCTTACTGACAACTGGTAAAATAGAAACTGGTCTGTAATTATTTACCAAATGCTCATCACCTGCTGATGGCTGATACTACCTGAAGCAAAGTTATACAAATTATAGCACAAGAAAAACACCCTATGTAAGCATTTCACGGGCGTATTATGTACTGTTTGCTGTACTCTTGTTAAAGTTTCAATTCTTTGGGTACCTTTCGGGTACAATTTTATGTAAACTTTGTAAGTTCCCTTTATTGGGGTACCTTTTGGATACATTAAGTTAATAACTTGGTATGCATATATTGAACATATATTATGATATATACAGATTGTTTACAAAAATAAAAAAAGTTAATAACGTCTATGTTTCCATTTTGGGGTACCTTTGGGTACAAGTTTGTCAACTTTGTAAGTTTCCATTTTTGGGGTACCTTTCTCAGGTACAATCTTATTTCCATTTTCCAATTTGGAGGTAATATCTTTAAATTTCTAATGATTAATTCAAATATAAGCACCGTTGCTGTAAATTTTCACTATATCATCAATCACAAGAGTAGCTGACATTTATGAATGCTTGTAAACTTACATTTATATTCCTTCTGTGAAATGTACATCAAAGTAGCACAGTTTTGAATTGTGCATGCAATATTGTAATATCCAAACAGATGTTCAGTGTACATACATGTAAATACATGCATGATCAAATTCCTGATTTCTATAAACTGCAAAAGCCCTGACCAATCAAGCATTCAATACAGGAGTAATATTCGACTCTAATATCTCCCCTTATTGAAGACATCCCAGGGATTGACACTAATGGTTGTCCGATTGCCCGAGGCAAGTGAAAACCCAGTTCGGACAAATGAAACTCAATACACACTTGCCCGATGGGGCAAGTGATTATTTTTAAAGTAGGAAATGCGATTATTATAATAATTGTGTTAAGCTTGATGAATATCAAATATTAGAACATAAAGTCCAACTTCATATATTACTGTCTTCTTTACCAAATCGTCAGATTATAGCGAAGGCCCATTCTAGTAGATCATACTGTACGTACCACCAATTGACAAAGAGAGATAATTAGAGTTACTGGTTGACAGGCTTATTATAGTCTAAAATATTTTGGACAACTAAGTTTTTCATTCGGACAAGTAAAACTTAGAGTTTACTTGCCCAAAGGGCAAGTAAGAAGAAAAGTTAATGTCTATCCCTGCATCCTGATTGGCACGGGTGAAGTGTATCGCAGTCTGTACAATGGAATGACAACATATTGTGAAGTGCTGTTGAGATACAAATGGAGTTTATTATTTTCTTTTGTGGATTTATCAAAATAAAGAGAATCTAACATTTTTAGGTCACCTGAGTCACTCAGGTTATTGGTCTGTGTCTGTCGTCGTGTGTTGTTACGGTACGTTTGGTCGCCTTGGCACGTTCGGTCATCCGGCGACCATTCGTGCTGCATGTTTCGTCACCAGCGACCAAACTTGTTGCAGGTATCGTCGCCCGGCGACCGAATGTGCCGTGAGGGTGGACACGAATGGTCGTCAATTTTAGGCCAGACCTGATCATGAATGGTCGCCACCCAAGCCTCCATCCTAAATCCCATCTTTGCTTTTATTTTGCAAAAAAAGTGTGTGTTCATGTGTGTGTGTTCGTTCGTGCCTGTCTGTGTGAATCTGAGTGATGATGTGTGTTTGTGTGCGCATGTATGTTCATATATGTGCATGTGTGTGTGTATATATGTGCTTGCGTGCGTACAATGTATGTGTGTACATTCATGTGTAATAAAGTTTGTTTTGCATTACACCCACACATTTGTCGCACCTTTGTGACACAAGTCCAGTACAATACAAAGCCAAAAAATCTTGGCATTTCTAAATGGAATTTGTTGTGAATTTATTTTGCAAACACACGAGTCGCAACATTTTAACAACACAATACTCTTACATACCATCCTTATGGCACGCCGTTTTTACATTTACCGGGGTATTCCTCTTCAAAGATATCTTATAAATTTTATAAGACATCTTAAAAAAGATATAAGATATCTTAATATGTTTGTTTCGTTATAAGATATCTCATTTAATATATGAGATATCTTAAATAGTATATAATATATTTCATAAACTTTAAAAGATGTCTTATTAACGTTTTTTCTCATAAACTCTTATAGGATATTTTATAATTGTTATAACTAAGGTATCTTGTAAAAGAAATTTTTATAAGATATCTCATATATTTTATAAGATATCTAATATGTTTTATAAGATATTTCTTAAACTTTATAAGATATCTTATATTTTTAGCTCTTCTGAGCCGAAGGCTCAAAGAGCTAATGCTATGGCCATTTGTGCGGTGTGCGTAAACTTTTTAGAAAAAGGGCTATAACTCAAGAACCCCTTGGCCAATTTTTTTCAAATTTGTTACAGGGTATCATTGGCCCAAGGGCTTTCATACATACTAAATAGAGGGATGTGACCCTTTAACAAGGGGAGATAATCAGGAAAATACAAACAAAAGTAGTGGTTGCTAAAAAATCTTCTTCTCAAGAACCACTGGGCAGATTATCACCAAACTTACACATAAGGATGAGGATATGTTGTAGATTATAAATTGTTCAAGGCATTACCCTGGGGTAAAGGGCGTGGTCTCAAGGTCACTTCAAAGTTGACCTAAAATTATATTTCCTTAAATCTTTGATATTTTAGTCATTATAAGGACTAGGATCATCAAATTTTGACAGTTGATGCATCTTAGGACCTTGTGTCAAGTTGTCTCAAAAGTAGGTCACGGTGACCTACTTTTTGAATTTTGCAGGTATTTATTTTAAAATTAATTTTGATGCATATCTTGGACACTTTGAAGCCTATGATCATCAAAACTTGTCAGTTGGTGGATCATGGGACCTTGAAATGCGTCAACTGAAAAATAGGTCACTGTGACCTACTTTCTGAATTTTATGGCTTATCATTTATAGATATATTTTAAGTTGTTATTTCAAATACCGAGAGGTTTAGAATCATCAAATCTTGTAAGTTGATGCATCTTGAGGCCTTGAAACATATTTATAAAAAAGTAGGTCACAGTGACCTACTTTTTGAATTTTGCAGATATTCAAATTTCACATTTTCAATTTTAGATGCATATTTTGGGCACTGTAAAACCTAGGATCATCAAACTTTGTCAGTTGATGCGTCTTCAGCCTTCAGTTTGTGTCGACCAAAAAGTAGGTCACCGTGACCTACTTTTGGTATTTGACAGCTAAATTACTATATTTGAGACACTATTTGACCTACAATCATCAAACTTTGTCAGTTGATGCATCTTGAGTCTTCGGAGTGTATCGACCAAAAAGTAGGTCACTGTGACCTACTTTTGGCATTTGACAGTTATATTTATATATTTCAGTCACTAATTGACCTACAATCATCAAACTTTGACAGTTGATGCATCTTGAGTCTACGGAGTGTGTCGACCAAAAAGTAGGTCACCTTGACCTACTTTTGGAATTTGACGGCTATATTTATATATTTCAGATACTATTTGACCTACAGTCATCAAACTTTGTCAGTTGATGGGTCTTGCATGTTCGAAGGGTTTCGACCAAAAAGTAGGTCACCTTGACCTACTTTTGGAATTGGATGGCTATATTTATATATTTCAGATACTGTTTGACCTACAGTCATCAAACTTTGTCAGTTGTTGGGTCTTGCATGTTCGAAGGGTTTCGACCAAAAAGTAGGTCAACTTTACCTACTTTTGGAATTGGACGGGTATATTTATATATTTCAGATACTATTTGACCTACAGTCATCAAACTTTGTCAGTTGATGCGTCTTGCATGTTCAAAGGGTGTCGACCAAAAAGTAGGTCACCTTGACCTACTTTTGGAATTGGACGACTCTATTTATATATTTTGATTTTAAATCGATGTTTACAAATAACCACATCACTCTGCCATTTCAAGTGACAGTCACATGACCAGTTCAAACTTTCAGATCGTCGGTGGTCTTATCTGTGTAAAGCTGTGTATTTTGTTATAACAGTACCGTATCATAAGTTTAATAGAAATAAAAATATCAAATACCTCTTAGTAATTCGTTGTTTTACGCTCTTTCAGCCTTAAAACTAGACATTTGCGTATGAGTTAATACATCATGTTGGGATTCCCCTGACGCACGTGGGTCTATTTATAGACGTCTATTATGGGATGATTTATATACTAGCCACTATATTTACTTTCTAAATAATATTCGCACTGTTTTCTTTTACATGCAGATGTTTTCAAGCATGTAATTAAGGGAAAGTTAATAACTTTATTAAGTAATTAATCTGCTTTAAAGTAATTATGTACAAAAATAATACATGAACATCGGGTCATACAGCTTTAAATTTGAAAATTTATGAGGGGGGGGGGGGCACCAGCTGTGTGCCCCCCTTTAAATCCGCCACTGACTTTTTCTTCATTTCGTCATCCGACCGAACACAATCAGTTGAATTTACAGCATCTTAAAGACAAATGTCTTTTTTTTCTCTCCACCTTGTCAAACAATACTGATATTTTAGCAACTGAAAAGTTTGGACATCGTTTCATAGACATCTTAAATCTTTTGACACTGATTTGTCTGAGTGCATGCACACGGATTTCATAGCCGCTGTGTGGTCACAATTAAACGTATTCGAATACCATTCATTTATTGTTTGTAAGGCACAAAAGTCAGTGTTGGGTGAATCTCTTTCTTCACGTTTTTATGTTTTGTTTAGTTTTCGTATGATTTCATTTCATTCAGATGTTGGCTTTTTCACATAGGAAAGTCTTTGCGCCCAGTATACAATGTATAGTCAAACACGCGTATAATTACACGCGTTTTGTTCGATTAATGCGTCGGTCATTATAAGTATTACTTGTGTCTTTGGTTTTTCCTACCCCCCCCCCCCCCCCCCTCGTTTACTGCATGAATACTTTTTGTATTGAGTATATTATTTTGTTGAATAAAACAAGTGCAGCGTTGCTAACTTGTATCCTAGATTGTGTTTTTTCTTTATATTTCAAATTAGTTATAAGCAAATATTTTATTTTCGGAGGAGAGTAAGGGGCCTGCCCCGGGGGGGGGGGGGGGGGGGGGGGGGGGGGGGGGAATAAAAGATATATTAGACTTTGATGTAGTGTTTCTACAAAAATATCATTCAATGTTTCAATTTTTGTATCACAATTTCTGAAATCAAATAGTACACAAATTGAAAGTAACTTTTGAAATATGAAATAAAGTGTAGGTCACATGATTTAAAAAAGAAGTACAGTGTATCAAATTTATAGATATATTAGATATTAAATCACAAATGCCTAAAATCGCAATATTTCAATTTCCTAGCTATTTATATTTTTATATACTTTAATCTTTCATTTACATGTAACATTTGATTTATCCATGCAGTTATTATTATAGATTATAAAGGAAACACAGTATTTTACAATGTAACAAGTAACAACGTCATAAGATCTATCGTAAGATTTCTTGAAGTTAAGATAGTTTTGTGAAACGGTTCTGCCGTATCTTATGATTGTCGTAAGTCATGCAGATATCTTAGACACTCTTACAATCTATCTTCTGACAATCTGAATATAGTTTTGTGAAATCCAGCCCAGGACTTAATCAATGGGTGGTATATTACACAGTCCCTTGTATATCCTTCCTTAATCCTTTGCCGACGTCACGATCGACCCAAGTCATAATGCAACAATTTTTAACTAATAAAATAATATCTGTTGACAACATATAAGTGTATATAGGCAACATGAATTGGCAACATGAATATGTGTCGGTATTACTTTGATTAAAAATTAATTTAAAAGTGTCTGTTTATATAATTTAAAGTTGACTTGCATGGTAACATGTACAAGCAATAATGAAACCAACATGGTGGTCAACTTCCGGATCAAGACATTTAAAAGTTCCAAGTGTCAAGCAAACATGCTCAAAAGAAGTGATACAATTATCACAATAAAAATTCTACAGTATTGATTATAAGAAAATGGTAGGGTATTTTTAAATGCTCTCACTTACTGTCACACCTGACTGACCTCACACAGGTAACAGGTGAATGTTGGCGAAGGTTATATTCAGGTATATGTCGATGATAAAATAAGACCTTTTAACAGATAAAAGCAAAGAGCAAACATATGATAAAATATACTCAACGGTCTTTTTTCTGTGCCTGAGTTATGAAATTAGTCAAGAAAAACTACCCAAAACAGCCTCAAACTTGCGGCTTAGAAAATTGTGCCTCATATTCCACGACAGCACACCTGGGAATGGCTCAGTATATCAATGCGTCACAACACCTGACTGCGTGTTAACGGAATTATGGGTAATGCTGACACATTGAAATTAAGAGCTTGTCTACGAGAAAACCATGCAAAATGTGATGGAAGCAAGGTTGTCGGATCAACAACATATTTTGAGTGTAATAAAGTACATCAATATCAAATACTGTGGCATATTTTTTTCGGGGGTGTAGTCACTGGATAGGGATTTGCAGCCATGTTACTAAAAATAGCACTTTTGTTCTGACAAAAGGGTAAAATTATGTATATTTTACCCTTTCTATTTAAAAATTGTAACAGGTTATTGAAAATGGATTTTTAAAAATTGACACAGTTTGTAAAACAACTGGATATACATATTCATATTGTTTAGTGTAACTCTAAAATTTTACTTCCGTTTAAGTGTACAAAGGTCACAAATTTGGCACGATTCCAGATTTTGATAAATTGCAGAAAATTATTACTTTTGAATCAACTAGTAGTCAAAAAGTAACGCTTTGATTTATTCAAAATTACTTTCATCTTATAGAGAAGAAGTATATTTACGATATATCAAAAATCTGTCTTTGGACAGACTGGATGATAGTAAATATATTAATACTTCAAGTTGGGCAATTTTTCCTGCTTGTAGAGCTTTCATTCTGGTAGCCACCTAAACCAGTTTGTCATGCATGGTCCTTGTTATTTTATCAATAATTTTATGATTTCACATCAGATGACCAGAAGTATGTATCATTCATTTTTTGTTGCTATGTATGGGTCCTGGTTGCCATGGTGACAGATTGCAAAATTTGAAAAAAATAACGTTTTTAAAAAAATAATATGCATCGTATGAATAGTTGTAATTTAACAAAATTGATATTTGTGTACTTTTAAAATGCAATTTTTAAAAACAAATTTCATGCCAATTTATATTATGCTATATATAATAAATTCTTTATTTAGCAGGATAGCACAATTAGTACAAATGACTAGTTTACATTGTGGTCCTACAGAGACTTAAATATACGAAAAGCAATTGGATCATATTTCTTCATAGATTTGCTTTTCCCATGGATACAATAAGGATAAATCTATTTTTTTTTTTAAATCTGACTGGTTATTGAAAACATTCTGAAATAATCAAACTCAATCGCAAATACTAAGCCAGACAGCAATGTAACTTTTAAAAAGTTGTATGAGTCACAATATTGATATTCTAAAACAAATAAAATTGTTGCCATAGTAACATTTAGACCAATTTAAAGACTGACGTGCTTTAAGTTCAAAGGTAAAACTTGTGTGAAGACAGAACTTAATAAATATCCAGAGTATAAAAATACCCCAAATCTTTATCTTTTCCTCGGGACAGTTAACACGCCATATGAAGTTGTCAGGTACCGTACAATATATTAGATAAAAAGTACTATGTGGTTAGGAATTTTTAGATGTCATCAATCTTTAACAAATGAAGTACCCAGAAAAAAAAAATGAGCAGCAACCCTTAAACAATTAAATAACATGCTTAATATGTACATATAAACAAAAGTTGTCAGATGACTGTACCTAACCGTTTATTCAAAAGGTTAAAAGTTTTTGAAAAATAGGTCAAAGTCCAAGGTCGACATTGACAGTTCTGGTAACAAAAGAAATGACATCTATGTTTGAAACATCAAAGCTCTATCACTTTTGGTTCAAAAGATATAACCAAGATAAAGTTTTTAAACAGTACATCAAAGTTCAAGGGAAAGGTCGTTAGGTCAAATGTCTTATATAAAAAAAAAGGTCTCTTCATGAGGCATCTATATATGTAAAATATCAAAGCCTTATCCCTATTGGTTCAAAAGACATAGCCCAGGTTGAAGTTTTTAAAAAAAAATAGGTCAAGGTCACAAGGTCGAAAGTCTTGGTACCACATCAAAGGTCTCTTCAAGGGGAATCAATAAGGGAAATATCAAAACCGTACCCCCTTGGTTTAGAAGATATAACCCAGGTTAAAGTGTTTCTTAAAGTGGCGCGACGCCAACACTGGGGTCATTACAATACATGTAGCTCTCCGGATAGTCGTCCCGGTGAGCTAAAAAGAATGTGCATGTTCTTTACTTGGCTTTCTTTTGTTTTTTATTCTTACATGTAGCGTATTATTCTACATTCTAAATCCATGCGAAAGGGTTCGAAGCAGCCATATTCAATACCAGAAATTAATGATTATAAACATTATATTGAGAGGAGAGGGATGGTAATGGTAAAATGCTCTTAGATAGTGAATGATCTTGTTAAAATCATAAAATAATCAATACTGTTGAATATATCTAAATACAGAAATATTCTTTGCATTCGCACTCCACTCCTAACACCATTACACATACAAATGAAATATAGCTTAAATACTAACTGACAGTAATCACATAAATTGCACCGAAGATGAAAGTCAGATAATAATGTCCGAATTCGCACAAAAGTTAAGAAGCTTGCTTGTAATAATTGGAAATATAATTTATAATGAAAGGTATTGTTTATACCTGACCCGACTGGTATAGTCTGTCCTGTCTAAACACATGCAGTGTAGCTAGGTGGAGAGGCCCCGTAGTTGGCACTCGATCATCACTAGGGCGGAGGGTGTGGGTGGGTGGCAAATTTTTTATAGAACCCCCAACCTCCCTAAAAATTACTTTTAACAGAACCCGAAGCTCAAAATCCTTGATAATGATAATAATGGGGGGGGGGGGGGGGGGGGGGGTGTCCAAGGATTTAATTCATCAGTTCAAGCTTCCATTTCAATTGTTTATTGATTGCCATAAAAAAGTAAGGGGGAGGGGGGGGGGGGGGGGGGGGCTGATTTAGCTAAAGAGACCTGATCGAAATAATCTTCGGTTTCCCTGTCAGATAAATGATTTTCCCAATTTTTTTCCCCGATCAATTTCTCATGATGAACAAAGTATAGTGACGATCCAAATTCTACCTACATCAATGACTTTAAGAAACTACATTAGCATAAGCATATACGTAATACCATCAGTTTGCAATATCTATATCTTTGTTGTTGGTAAAATAGAGAAAGGCGTAAATTTTTGCATGTTGAATCGTAACCTATGATTAAACATTGAGTATGTCATACTGTTACATTGAGCACTGAAGAAGGAAGAAAGATACCGAGCAAACTGTTACAGTATACATTCTTAATTGAGAACACGTTATGCATTTTTATTTCACACTTTTGTTATTTTGTCCTGTCCTCATTACTTAGTGCATATATGTAAACTAATAACAACTGTTTTTCATTAATCATGATGGTAAATACCTTTTGCAAATTCGGGGAGGGGGGGGGGGGGGGCTGCACTAGATCCTCGCATGCTCCATCTGGACTGACTATAGATGCATGTTTTCTTTGATTTCCTCCATATAACATCTAATTATTCTCAGTTAATGCATGAATTATCAAGGAAAGAACGCTTTCAATTCTTCAATGACAAAATGCCTGACCACTAGTACTTAGTGTGCAGTATAACAGGACGAAGTACCGGATACTTTTTAAACCCTGCCAATATTTAGAAATTTCTGGATTACATTCACAGATACTGTTATGTCTTTCACTGATATCACATAAACATGATGTACAAATTCTCAAAATCCCATTTCAAGTTGGATTCATAACATTCCATAATATTGCTATCATTTTATACCTTCTACGTATGAAGAGTGCATCAAAGGGGAGGTAATTCAAGCAACAGGTCTATTTCATTAAAAGACTCCCTTTTTCATATAAAATAGTAGATTACTAGGATTTATTTATTAGAAAATGTTAAATCTATCCATTGAATTAAATTTCCAAACAATTTATGCATCTAATATCACAAATTTTAAATCTTTAATCTTTTAAAAGATAATTTTAAATGCTTAAAAATTTTCATTTTTGTCAGTTTTTAAATTTTAATTGGAAATGAATGGCCAAAAGTCCAAAGTACAATTTTTTATATTTTACAGACAAGGATTTGATATTCAAGTATTATACGCTTTTAAAGAAATTTAAGCGTTATACTTTTGCAGCAACACCTATTTCAAAATTGACCATATAACACAAAATGAAAAAGTTTGGCACAATGCCAAATTACAGGCTCCATGTAATCTCTATATGGACACTTATGATGTCAAACATGATTTCTCCATAAGTGGTTTACATGGAAATATCATAAAAAAATCCATTCTTTTCATAAGTCTTCAGAATTGATTTGCATTTTTGAAAAAATAAAACCCTAATATTTAAGGATTTTTCTTGTGTTCAAAGACTAATCCACGTGTAAATACAGAATGCGCTGTTACTAAAAATAGAAAAGACCTATCAATAAATTGACCTCAAATTATAATTATTCCAACCATATACTCCAATGATATAAATGATTAGAAATGATATTGATGACCACCATTTCCTTCATTTTTATATATTTGCATGGTTTTCTCCTAGACAAGCTCTTAAATGGACTAGCCTGATACACATGGGATTGTTTCACCCATATCTTATTCATTCCTTTTGGAGGTGTACTGTACTGGTAAACTCTAGCTAGAAAAAAAAAAATCACTGAGGTGTGACAATCATATTTGGGGTATATAAGGGTAAAGTAAAATAGGCTATCTGAAAGAAATATGGTGGATAAGATGAGGAATGTGTACATGTATGCATTTCAGAATTCATGTCAGCTTTAAGGTCGAACACTGCAAATGATACATATTACATAACACTACTATCAGCTTGTTGATATTGTTTGATTTGATTTGATTTTGCTGTTTTCTGCCACATTCGACAATTTTTCAGTTATTGTTTGAGCTATTAATTGGGATTTTATATGATGGTGTAGTATCTGATATTAGATAAGCTGTTTCTAGATATTTCTTACATAGTTTTACATGTTGAACATTATTTTCTTATATTTTTTCCTCCTAGAGAATCTATATTCCAGGAGATAATGATGTGGGAGGAGAATTCAGAGACTATCGCACTCCACAGAAAGTGGGCAGATTTGAAAAACATTTTGAGCAGGTTGATGGTATTGTCCAACATGCATTCATAGATTTTATCAAAGTAAGCCATGATTCATTTCTTACACAGACTTTATCAGTATAGATAAAAATCATTTTTCCAACTGTAGTAAATTCTTTGTTACTATAGGGGGCATGTATAAATTGATTGGCCAAATGAAGTTTGGGCAGGTGATATACAGGAATCAGCCTGTCTGTCTGTCCATCTGTCTGCAGACATGATTTTGTCCATGCATGTTCTAAGAAACTAGTACATGGATTTTTCTGAAAATTAGTACACCCATTACTCACCATATGAAGATGTGCACCTGGTAATTTCATATTGATTGGACAATTTTTCTTCAATTTACAGGCTCTTTTTTCTACTTTTGGACTTAAGGTAATTCCCCAGACCACGTCAAATAACGTTAGAAACGTTATTTACGATCGAGTCACGAATGTTATCACACATTCAATGAACCCAATGGCATTTTGGTGAATTTTGTAGACCGTATTAGGACTGATTGTTTGAAAGCAAACAACAAAAATTTAGAATTAAAAAACAACAACATACGAATCGCAATAATACAGACAAGCCGGTTTTATATACAAGACAACGCTCGGGAGAGAAAATGCTTATAGTTATATGTGACCAGCCATGAGATTTTGGTTCCAAATGAGGAATCTATCAAAAATGAGATTTTCACTTTAAAATGCCACACATGTATGCCTAATTGCGCATTGAAAATTTTATGGTCTTATCTTGCATGGTTCCGGAGATATGACGTTACGAATATGATATATTATGGTATAGAATTTCATTTATGTAGAAGTCACACTTGAAACTCAATGATGCACACAATTTGAAGTCAATTCTAAACAATGTTACGATATTTATTAAGAACAAACACGTTTTGTTAATATTTTCTGTAAAGTATATCATACAGACCTTATCTTAACTAACTGTTACCATAGGAAACATTACCATTAGAATAGCGTCACCATAGCAACCATTACATATATATAATTATAAATGAAAAATCATGTTTCTTTAACTTTATCAATAAGTAAAATTTATTTACAGGTAAAAAAAATTACTAATTACATGTAGCGCTATGTTGCAAAATATTTCAACTCCATAGATAATAATTACCAATATCCATGCACTCAAACTCCATCATTCTATCAAGGTTATACAATTTATCTATATATATAATACGGTGAAATATGGCGGCCTAGTATTGCATTAGATGTAGAGAGTTCTCTCTTACAATTTGATAATTACATGTATTCTTACTTCCTTCTAAAGCGAGCATGCTAAGTTTGTATTTTAAACTAACTTATCATGCATGATAGATTTAAAAGCAAGTAAGAATGATAGCATACACAATTAAGTCTGAAAATTGTTGTAACATACCGGGTATTAAGGTTTATTTTAAGTATGATCATTTCATCAGATTAACATTATAATGTACAAGTAACAAGTTGACTTTGTGCAACTTTGACTAGTGAATGTTGTCAATTTATAATGGAATTCATTCAATGCAAGTTACATTTTTCATTGCAATTAATAGGTTGACTAATATTTCACAGACATACTAATTTGTTTGAAAAAAAATGAATAAAACTGAAAAATGTACTTTTTCAAAGTATATACATGTACATAATGTAGTATGTGCTGGGACTTATGATATGGTATGATATGGTATGAAATTTTGAAGTATGGAAATCATCATCGGTGTAGTGAAGTAAACATTCAAAGCAATTTTCATAGATAAAATCAAGTGTTATAATATTTCCTTTTTTTCTCCTGAAATGATAAATCGTAATAAATTACTGTCATATATCAATTATATTTAGTACTGAACAAATTGAATTTATAAGAATTTAGTTTAATTTTCTGTTTTCAGGAAAAATTATTTCCATAGACCTAATTGGAATTCGTGTTTATTTATATATTGAATTAAATCTTAATATATAATCTTTCTATCATAAGACAATAACTGATATTCAAGAATGTAAAATATCAAATTCCTATGCACAAATGACAAAGCTCCGACACTTCTTTGATGTTTTAAAGAAAAGAGTGACCCAACATTCTGACCATAATGTTAATTGTTTGTTTATTGAGACGTCATCAGCTGTAGATGAAGTACCATTTTAGACCTACGCTCAGGGGCGTAGCAGTGAGGGTTTTTAACTTACCAAAACCAACCGCGACAGTTTTAAGGTCATATCCAAAAGACATATGATTCTCACTTTTAAATATCGAGCCTAATTTGGAGAAGGAGCAATCACCACCTATATTAGAGTCTACAACGCTTCAGCTTGATCGACTTAAGAATTTAGTGAAAGTTTCATGCTCTTCTCATTTACGGTTTTCGAGGTGAATCAATAACAAGGGTTTTTTGCGTAAAGTCCCATAACTTCGTTAGGGGTCAAAGATCAAGTACGCAGGGTGAAATCTAAGCATGTTTCAAGATGTCAAATATGATGGTCTACATTGTTTCTCGACAACTCTTGAGGCGTAGAAACATATTTTGGCAGAAAGAAAATAATAACTAGACACTCATTACTAGTAATGAGTAGATCTTCCGTTAGACCACTTCCAGTAAAGAGCTTTCTGTTCCTACGAAAACCATTTAAATATATCAGAAAATGTGCCTTAACAATGAATGAGAAATGTATTATCGATTTTTTTACTCATTTCTCGTAACTTCCGGTGACGACCGGAAGTACTATTCAGATGCGTTTTCCTATAAATGACAGCGACTCTTTACTGTCTATATTACCTGAAAATTTCACGTCTCTATCTAAAAGAATTCTCAACAAAAAGAAGTAGACTAAAGAAAGAAAAAGTAGTAGGTTACATCAAAACTTTAGAAGTTGATACTGTTATTAAGACATGGGAAAATCATATGAAAGACTTCAAATATAAGCGAGATTTATGGGGACAAAGAGACGAAAAGTAAAAAGGTATTTTATCAAGAAACTGGAAGTAGTCGTTTTGATTACCAACGGGGTCAATATTCTTTTGACACTTTAAAAGAGACTTAATAAACTAGTATAAGTTTCAATTTAAAAGAAAAATTTTGAAATTTACGATTATTTCAATCACTTCCGGTGACGACAGGAAGTGACGGTCGACATGTTCAACACCCTATTGCATGCTTACAAACAGAGATTGATGATCCCTGAATAATTGATGAACCTATCTTTTACCCTTTCCAAGAAAAATGCTGGACAAAATCTCATTTGAGAAACAGAAAATCTGTCATATTGTCCTACCGGAAGTGAATTTTGGAAAAACAAAAATAACCACAGCAAAGTCATTTCATAAGACATTATTCCTGAAAATTTCAAGAAAATCTACCTGAGCCATCTCTGAGAAATCACTCGAAGAAATCGGAAAATCGTCATTTTTTCAAATACTTAAGGTATAGAGCGGAAGTGACAGACGAAAAAAATGAAAGTATGTGTACAATGGCCTAATGTTAGTTGATCAACCCTACAAGTGAGATCTATCAACTCTGAAAATTTGGTGACTCTATCTTTTACCGTTTCTGAGAAAAACGCTGGACAACGAAAACAGCTAATAAGCCGTATTTGCCGACCGGAAGTGAATTTTGAAAAAAATGAAAAAAATGTCTGAGGTATTTTCATTCTCTATCATCCCTGAAAATTTCAAGAAAATCAATCTAGCCATCTCCGAGAAATCGAGGGGAAAAAAAAAAAATAATAATAATTTGAAATGATCTCGTTGCGAGCAACGAATTAATAATAATAATTAGAAATGATCTCGTTGCGAGCAACGAATAGGTCTTCCGTCCAATTTCTGACGAGATAGGATCTTGACTGGGAGAATTCAATTATTGAAGAACGACTAAACATGAATGGAATAAACACCTATTTTTTTTTTAAAAACAGTGATAAACATATACATGTAAGACGTGATGTATCAATTACAAACAATTTCGGTTTTGTTTTATTCACTTTCGAGTATCTTGGAAGTCCATAAAACGATTGAAAATTCCACACTTACCGTGTAGGAACCCACACTAAATATTTCGGTGAAATATGCAGAGTTTTGGGACAACTTCCGGTTTCGAACAACCAACTTCCGGTGGAAATGATATGACATTACACTCTATTAAATAATGTTATGAGTATTAGAATTTTTTAAAAAAAATGAAAAATTACATATTTTTAAGGTACTTCCGGTGGATGACGGAAGTGACGGCAACAAAATTGAAACACATATGTCACATCTACAAGTCACCATCAAACATTCCTGAAAGTTCCAAGACTCAATCTTTAATTATTTATGAGAAAACGCCTGGAGAAAAAAACCCAGAAATCATAGATTTTTAATGTACGGAAGTGAATTTAAAAAAAAAAAATAATTCACTATACTCTGAAGATGGATAATGTCAATATATATGTGAAAATCAAATCAAACACTTGATTTATAAGCGAGAGATATGATAGCAAAGAAATTTTTCGCAGTTTTTCTTTAAAAACCGGAAGATGTTGTTTAAACTTCCGGTAACTGTAACATTTTCTGAAACTCAAAAAGACACTTAATTATTCCATGCACATTTTGTTTCACAAGCGTAAATTTTATATTTGACGTTTCTTTTGTTCACTACCGGTGACGTCCGGAAGTGATGGATGGCAATGATAAACATTATTACAAAGCTACGTCACTATCTATCATCCCTGAAAGTTTGAAGACTCAATCGCTAATCGTTTATGAAATAACGCACGGACAAAATGTCATTTGAAAATCGGAAATTGGGCCGTAACCTGCGACCGGAATTGAAATTTGAAATAGTATTAAATGGTACCATAGAGTTGGATAATGTCAATAATATCTGTAAATATGGTAGTAAAAAGTTGATAAATAAGCGAGATATGCGAGGACAAAGAAATATAAATTTTTCGAAGTTTTTCTCTGAAAACCGGAAGTTGCTGGTTAAACTTTTGGTAAGTGTAACATTTTCTGAAACACCGAAAGAGACCTAATTAATCTATGCAAGTTTTGTTTCAAAAGCATGAATTTAAAATTTGATGTTTCTTTTGTTCACTTCCGTTGACGGCCGGAAGTGACGGATGGCAATGATAAATCTTATTACAAAGCTACAAGTCACTATCTATTATCCCTGAAAGTTTGAAGACTCAATCTTTAACAGTTTATGAGAAAACGCCCGGACAAAATGTCATTTGAAAAACGGAAATTCGGCCGTAACTTGCGATCGGAAGTGGATTTTGAAAAAGGATTAAAGGGTACTCCAGAGTTGGATAATGTCAAAAATATATGTAAATATCGTAGTAAAAAGTTGATAAATAAGCGAGATATGCAAAGACAAAGAAAGACCATTTTTTGCGAAGTTTTTCTCTAAAAACCGGAAGTTGTTGGTTAAACTTCCAGTAAGTGTAACATTTTTTGAAACACCGAAAGAGACTAAATTAATCTGTGCAAGTTTTAATTCAAAAGCATAATTTTGAAATTTGACGTTTCTTTTATTCACTTCCGGTGATGGACGAAAGTGATGGATGGCAATGATAAACCTTATTACAGAGCTACAAGTCACCATCTATCATCCCTAAAAGTTTGAAGACTCAATCTTTAACCGTTTATGAGAAAACGCCCGGACAAAATGTCATTTGAAAAACGGAAATACAGCTGTAACTTGCGACCGGAAGTGATTTTGGCAAAACCAAAAAAAGACCGTTCTAGAGAATCCTATTTCACATCTTTCCTGAAAGTTTCATGAAAATCTATCCAACCGTTTTTGAGAAATCGTGTGCACAAAATCGGTAGGAAAAAGAACAATAATAATAATAATAACTAGAAATGATCTCGTTGCGAGCAACGAATAGGTCTTCCGTCCAATTCCTAACGAGATATGATCTTAACTGGGAGAATTCAATTAGTGAAGAACGACTATACATGAAAGAAATAAACACTGAATCATGTTAGACATGATTTATCAATTATAAACAATTTCAGTTTTGTTTCATTCACTTTCGAGTATCTCGGGAGTCCATAAAATGACTAAAAATTCCACATAGACCGCGTAGGAACCCACACTAAAAATTTCCATGAAAAATACTGAGTTTTCGGACAACTTCCGGTTTCGAGCAACCAACTTTCGGTGGAAATGGTATGACTTTTTACACTCTATGAAATAATGTTATGAGCATTATAATTTAGAAAAATGAAAAATTACATATTTTTAAGGTACTTCCGGTGCCGATGACGAAAGTGACAGCAACAAAATTGAAACATGTATGTCACATCTACACGTCATATTCTAACATTCCTCAAAGTTTCAAGACTCAATCTTTGACTATTTATGAGAAAACGCCTGGAGAAAAAAACCACCCGGAAATCGTAGACATTTAACGAACAGAAGTGAATTTGAAGAAACAATAATTCACTATACTCTAAAGTTGGATAATGTCAATTATACATGTTAAAATCATATCACACACTTGATTTATAAGCGAGAGATATGATAGCAAAGAAGTAACCATTTTTCAAAGTTTTTCTCTAAAAACCGGAAGTTGCTGGTTAAAGTTCCGGTAAGTCTAACATTTTCTGAAACGCCGAAAGAGACCTAATTAATCTATGGAAGTTTTGTTTCAAAAGAATAAATTTGAAATTAGACGTTTCTTTTGTTCACTTCCGGTGACGACCGGAAGTGACTGATCGTATTGATAAACCTTATTACAGTGCTACAAGTCACCATCGATCATCCCTGAAAGTTTGAAGACTCAATCTTTAACCGTTTATGAGAAAATGCCTGGACAAAATGTCATTTGAAAAACGGAAATTCGGCCGTAACTTAATTGCGACCGGAAGTGAATTTTGAAATAGTGTTAAAGGGTACCCTAGATATAGATAAGTCAATAATATCTGTAAATATTGTATTAAAAACTTGATAAATAAGTGAGATATACGAGGACAAAGAAAAACCATTTTTTCGAAGTTTTTCTCTAAAAACCGGAAGTTGCTGGTTAAACTTCCGGTAAGTCTAACATTTTCTGAAACGCCGAAAGAGACCTAATTAAATCTATGTAAGTTAAGTTTTGTTTTAAAAGCATAAATTTGAAATTTGACATTTATTTTCTTCACTTCCGGTGAAGTGACGGATCGCAATGATAAACCTTATTACAGAGCTACAGGTGACCATCGATCATCCCTGAAAGTTTCAAGACCCAATCTTTAACGGTTTATGAAAAAACGTCTGGACAAAATGTCATTTTAAAAACGGAAAATTGGACGTAATTTACGACCGGAAGTAAATTTTCAAAAATCTTTAAGGAAATATAAACTTCAGATCGCAACGCATCAACCCTGAAAATTTGAAGCAAATCGATCAAGCCATCTCTGAGAAATGCTCTGCACAATATCGGTAAGGAAAAAAAAAAGAATAAAAACTAGACACGATCTCGTTGCGAGCAACGAGTAGGTCTTCCGTCCGATTTGTTGATGCACTCGGAGTTAAAAAAAAAAAAGAAAAGACAAATGAGTCCCAATTTAGTTTCCGACTTTAAGACACTTTAGATATAATCAATTTTTCATATCATAAGCTTCTGAAGCAAAGTTGCGGTGAAATTCGTTTGAAATTGGACTCTCCAGGCGAGCCATAAGGCCCGCGGGCCTATTTCTTGATGTCATTTGTTAGCCCTCTATAGACTCAACAACTTTAGTTCTATATGTCTTTACAAAATATTTACCTGTAAAAAGTTATTGAGATAGACCTATATCGACAAAAAATCGACTCTACAGGCGAGCCATTAGGACCATAGGCCTATTTCTTGATATCAATCGATAGATCTCGATAAACTGAACAACTTTTGTTCAATATGTCCTTACAAAATATTTACCAGTTACAAGTTTTTGAAATCGACTGATATCGACAAAAATCGACTCTACAGGCGAGCCATGAGGCCCACAGACCCATTTTTTGATATTGATCGATAGGTTATGACACATTGAACAACTTTTGTTCAATAATGCTTTTCAAAAAATATGTCGTTTTAAAGATATGAGGCGTCAAATATTTACGATTTTGGCCCTTAAAATCTCTAATTACGTAACATATGACCTACTTTTTGATTTGATAAGATCAAGCTCGTTGAGATGAACATTTCCGCTTCTACAACTTATTATAAAATATTAATAGTTTCTGAGATATTCTCAAAAACATTTGGACCCTTCTGAACCCCTAATTTAAAGGGCCAGCCGTTTTGCTTGATATCGTAAGAAAGGCCTTGTCATTTTAAACATTTTTTGCTCAACAAGTATTTAGAAATTCTTTACCGTTCTCGAGTTATTTCTAGAAGTAATTTTTAGGGGCCAA
Source organism: Ostrea edulis (assembly GCF_947568905.1). Taxonomy (NCBI): domain Eukaryota; kingdom Metazoa; phylum Mollusca; class Bivalvia; order Ostreida; family Ostreidae; genus Ostrea; species Ostrea edulis. The sequence goes on from NC_079167.1 coordinate 47,169,460, forward strand.
ACTGTAGCTCCCTAACGGGGCCACATAGGGAAAAAACGAAATGTACATATTGTTTAGATTATCATTCTGAACAACTTTTGTTCAATAATGCTTTTCAAAATATTTGTCGTTTTCAAGATATGAGGCGTCAATTATTTATGATTTTGGCCCTTAAAATCCCTTATTACGTAACATATGACCTACTTTTTGATTTGATAAGAACAAGCTCGTTTAGATGAACATTTCCGCTTCAATGACTTATTACAAAATATTAATAGTTTCTGAGATATTCTCATAAACCTTTGGACCCTTCTGGGCCCCTAATTTAAAGGGTCAGCCCCTTTTGCTTGATATCGTAAGAAAGGTCATGACATTTCAAACATTTTTTGTTCAACAAGTATTTAGAAATTCTTTACCGTTCTCGAGTTATTTCTAGAAGTAATTTTTAGGGGCCAAACTGTAGCTCCCTAACGGGGCCACATAGGGTAAAAACGAAATATGCATATTGTTCAGATCATCATTCTGAACAACTTTTGTTCTTTATTGCTTTTCAAAATATTTGTCGTTTTCGAGATACAAGGGGTAAAAAATTTATGGTTTTGGCCCTTAAAATCCCTTATTACGTAACATATGACCTAAATTTTTATATGAATAGATTTGGATTGTTGAGATGAACATTTTTGGTTCTTTGACTTATATCAAAATATTAACGATTTTTGAGATATTTGATCTAGACTTTGAGACCTTCTAGATCCCTAATTTAAGGGGCTAGCCCCTAAATCTTGATATTTTCGAAAAGATCTCGTAAATGTGCACAACTTTTGTTCTACATGTCTTAACAAAATATTTGCAAGAAAAAAGATATTGGAGATCAAAGGTCAAAAATCGCCGAAATTGGCGAAAAATTTTGTCATCCATTTTTTCAGGTCCAGGCGAGCGTTTAGGCAAATCACCTCCGGTAAAATCGAATCCCCCACAAATCTTCTAAAATGTTTACTCTATCTTGTGTAGAAATTTCAAGACTCTAGCTTCAAAACTAACGGAGGAGATGTGTGGACAACAAGGCCCTTCAAAAAGTCACTAAAAGAGAGATAACTCCTGACCGGAAGTGACGTCAAGCACGAAATTTTGCAAGCAAAGTCTCGTCACCAAAAGACATCTTTCCTGAAAATTTCGTGAAAATCGATCGAGAAATGGCTGAGAAAAACGCGTGTACTACCAAGGAAAATAATAATAATAATAATGAAGAAGAAGAACGCGAACAATAATAGTAAGGTCTTCCGCAGGAGACGGAAGATCTTAATAAGAAACAGAGCAAAAACAATATGTCTCCGACACTATGTGTTCAGAGACATAATAAGAAACGGAGCAAAAACAATATGTCTCTGACACTTTGTGTTCGGAGACATAATAAGAAACGGAGCAAAAACAATATGTCTCCGACACTTTGTGTTCGGAGACATAATAAGAAACGGAGCAAAAACAATATGTCTCCGACACTTTGTGTTCGGAGACATAATAATAAGAAACGGAGCATTTAAAACAATACGTCTCCGACACTTTTTGTTCGGAGATATAATAATAAACAGTAGAATCACTATAAGGTCTTCTGTCTGAAACGGAAGACCTTAATAATAAGAAACAGAGTAAAACCAATATGTTCCCAAACTTCGTTGGGGAGCATAATAATAATAAGAAACAGAGTAAAAACAATATGTTCCCAAACTTTGTTAGGGGAAGATAATAATAAGAAACGGAGCAAAAACAATATGTCTCCGACACTATGTGTTCGGAGACATAATAATAAGAAATGGAGCAAAAACAATATGTGTTCAGAGACATAATAATAAGAAACAGAGTAAAAACAATATGTTCCCAAACTTTGTTTGAGGAACATAATTATCCACTGCCAGTAGCTTATGAATTATTACACAAAGTAATGTTTTTTTTCCAGTTATTTCTGAAGTACAGTCCATGATTTTTTTGTGTTTATAGATTGACACTCGGATACAACACACTATGTACCATGAGAAGGAACAGCTGTTTAAACAGTACAAGCAGTCACTGATATCCCCAGTCCAAGTTATTCTTAATCACGAGAGTCTGCTACCCCTGCAATTCAAAGCTCCAATCTACCCTGTAAGTATTACAAAATATGTAAAATTTCTTTTACCATCCCTTACTGAAATACAGAGAACGGCAAACAGTTGTGGTAAATTTGCCACAAGTTTGATTCAAAGCTCTGACAAAGTTTGCTGCAAATGAGTTTTGTGGCAAACAGTTTTGGTGAATTTGTTGCAAACAGTTCTGGCAAGTTTGTGGCAAACAATTGTGGCAAACAAACTTAGAATTAAGTATTTGGTTGAATCGTGATGAAAATATTTCGTTGTGGCTTGTTTCCTTTTCTGTAATTATACCCCCCGAACGAAGTTCAGGGGGGTATATATAGCTGCAATAATGTAGCCCTCTCTGATTTTTTTTTTTTTTTTTTTTTTTTTAGAGAGGGCTACAACTCCTTAGGATCTCCGTAATGGTGCAAATGCGGGAGTGATTCAGTCCCGCAACATTTGCGCTCATTCTAAACATTTCCTGACTTTCTTTACGTAAATAAAATGATATTCTATGTTTCTTAGTCAATATATAAATTTACAACCTGCAACTTAAGATTTGTGAGGCTCTATTCTACCGTTTGCAACAATTTCGATAAATTCCAATTTCTCGATTCATATTTGTGCGCCATGTTTGATGTACTGAAGTATAAACTTCCGATTGTCAAGTTATTTGCATATGCCATATAAGGTAGTATTTACATCGATGGAAACGTATGGAGGCGAAAGCTATTTCGTCGGTATTGAAAAGGTTTGAATTTAATATCAAGTTAAAAACCGAACAGCAGAGTGTAAATTCTTTCTGCAACAATATGATTTTCCTTTCTTTGTCGAAGTGGCTCGAGTAATTACATTTTCGCGCTGATTGTCAATGCTTAGGTTTTTCATTAGATCCACCTACGAGATCTCGCGATAACAAGCATGGCGGAGCAGACGAAGAATTTTGCATGCTGTACATTGTATTTAATGAAAAACACCTTTATTAGACATGCCCGAGCACAAAGTTGGTACTCCTTTTGGTGTAAACAACATTTGGGACTAATACACAGTTTATTATCGGTTATTCATAAAATTATTTTGCACCATTACGGAGATCCTATGGAATTGTAGCCCTATCCCGAAAACGTCAGAATTTAAAAAAATTGGATAGGGCTACATTATTGCAGCTAGGTATATAGGAATCACTCTGTCTGTCTGTCCGTCTGTCTGTCTGTGCAGATTTGTGTCCGGGCCATATCTTCTTTGTTCTTTGACTTAGACATACCATATTAGGCACACAGGTGGATCACCATGAGACGATGTGTTGAGTATCTTCATGACCTCTATATGACCTTGACCCTTGACCTCAAGGTCAAAATTAAAGGTTTTTTACAATGGATTCGTGTCCGGGCCATAACTTCTTTGTTCTTTGACATAGGCATACCATATTTGACACATGAGTGTATCACCATGAGACGATGTGTCATGTGCCTTCATGACCTCCATATGACCTTGACTTCAAGGGCAAAATTAAAGGTTTTAACAATGGATTCGTGTCAGGGCCATGACTTCTTTGTTCTTTGACATAGGCATACCCTATTTGACACATGAGTGTATCACCATGAGACGATGTGTCATGTGCCTTCATGACCTCCATATTACCTTGACCTCAAGGGCAAAATTAAAGGTTTTAACAATGGATTCGTGTCAGGGCCATGACTTCTTTGTTCTTTGACATAGGCATACCATATTTGACACATGAGTGTATCACCATGAGACGATGTGGCGGGTACCTTAATGACCTCTATATGACCTTGAACTTTGACTTCAAGGTCAAAATTTATTATAGGGTTTTGACATAGTCATACCATAAGACATGGGTGTATCACCATGAGACTGTGTCATGTACATTCATGACCTCTTTATGACCTTGACGTTTGATCTCAAGGTCAAAATTATAGGTTTATGCCATGGATTTGTGTTTGGACTATATCTTCAATTTTCTTCTACAAAGGCATACCATATTTTTACACTCAGGAAAGAGGTAATTTACACCTATTAACAACACCCTTTGGGAGATTGGGGTAAGCGGGGGGTATTCTTAGTAAGCATTGCTCACAGTATCTCTTCTTGGTACTGTCACGTCATGCCCAAGTACATCTTGTTTAAACATTTGTCTAATTAATGTGAAATCTTAAGGAAAGTCCGTGCTTTTACGTATCCGGTTTTAAATTTTAAACACCGACTAGAAAGTTCCAGTTATAACTTCTTTGTCTGATGTTTGTAGTTGACGAGAACTGTACGAGTCAGATTTTGCATTCAAATGTGAATCTTAGATATATTTACCATGATTTATTATAGTGTCAAGTCCTCACTAGCTCCAATCGTACAAAGCAATGTAATATCTACACTGATCTCTAAAAGGCCCATAGCTTGGAATCTAAGCCTGAACAAGTTAAAAATCATACATAGGCGTCACAGTGGAATTCAAACTGTTTTTAGTGAGTTTGTGTTTGGTTCAAAGAAACCAAGAATTATAAATCCTCAGAACATTTTCAGTAAAGTTGTTGAATATTTGAACTCTTCTTCACAAGTATTTTCAAGAAACAAAATTATTTGTACATGAGCTGTAGTTGCTAGAATCTACACATATGTTACACTATATTTATTTTTTCTATAAGTATGAGATAGCATGTAGGTATTTTTATGTATGATATGATTGATAGCCAAACAAAAAAAGAACAACACACACACCAAAAAAAATTGTGAGAAAAAGGAAGGGGTGGGGTCCCCCCCCCCCCCCCCCCTGTGTTCTAATTGTCTGGTAGGACAAAATTTTCAGTATGTCTTACATATATATATATATATATTGTCATATTCTGTTAATCTTGATTTTAAGACTATTTGCTGGTACAATTTACTGTTTTCAAAGTGTGCAAAGAATAATTGTAAAATTTAAATTTAAAATGGGGGTTTACGTATTCAAGAGACCATTTTGCAAAATATCTCTGGTCAACTATGGTAAAATATGTTTTATTGTTAACCTTAGATATAATTCTAAATATTTCTAAAGAAAACCTGGCATGTAAACAATTTAGATTTTGAGAATTTTTCAAAATTGCGATATTTTGTGATTTTTTTCTGAAGGATGTGCGCAGATTAAACAGCAATTGTGTATGTTTTCAATTGAATATCTTTAAAAATTCTCTCAGTAAATGAATAGCTATTGGTCTTTATATATTATAGCTTAATATAATGTGCTTTGGTGCATATTTTTAATAAAACATGAGATCATGCATTCTTGTGTTAAAATTTTGCTTTTGCATTTGGGGGTATATGTGCTCTGTAGCACATAGTATAAAAATAAACCTGCAAAGGTATGTCTAATATGGGTTTTTTTTAGTTAGTTTATGAGTTGTTAAAGTTATTTAAATGAAAAAAAATTTTGATTGACAGAAATTCTAATAGTATTTACCTACCTTAATCATATTTCATTGAAATGTCAATTCACCAAACCTTATAACCCGAAATCCAAGAGTGACCAGTTCTCTGAACTGAACTGAGATCATGGCTTTTCTTTATACCATTCCTATACTGTCAGATATTCTTAAACCTAAATGTTACTTTGTTCATTACACCACGTTCATTACTCTGCATTTGTAGAAGCCATTCATTTAAATTCGAGTCAATTAAAGCATTTCAAATGAAGAATTGAAAAGGTGGGAGATTTTGTTATGGCGTCGCGCACGCTATTGGTGTCAATTTTGGTAACGTCAAAATGATGTTAAAAACGCAGCGTCATAACATCGATATAATCTAATTTACGTTATAAGAAGTTTTGATGGAAAAAAATATATAATTGATATGACAGGGGTATGACAGTTGAAGCGAACGCAGCATAAAACGAATTAGATATTTTCCCCCGAGACATTATACTTAGGTAAATTATATTTCCTCCTTGATCTTCATAACTTTTCTGTTTTAAACCAACAGGAATATATTATCACAATATTTTAAAAGAAAAGTCCATAATGAACTCTTCAAAATGTTTTCGTTCATCTTGTGATTTTCAGTAATTTGTCATGAAATAATTGTAAATTAATCTAAAATGATTACAATCAAAAGGAATAGTTAGAATTATGTAATTTGGTACATATGTATGCGCTATTAACTAGCACGTCACCCGCCGTAACACCGAGATATTATTTCTATATACAATTTCTGATAATTTAGAAAAATAAAATATTGAATATAGCATGCTACGAGTATTTGGGTATGAATTACATGTAATTCTTACATGCATGCATGCGGACTAACTGAAATTTACCATCCATAATTCAGTGGTTGCCTCTATTACTATACATGATGGGTTTGTACATGTAGATATGTGTAAACACTACATCACTGAAGTGAACACAAACGCTTACACTGTAAAATTGTGAGATGAATACATACATACATCCTCCAAAATCACAATTTCGTTCTGCATTTCGTTTTTAGAATACATCTATAACATTGATAAAACAGACACAATTACAGATATTTTTCTGGTTAACCTTGAATTCTTAATAAGGATTGTTTGGCAATGCAGGCACGTAGAAAAAAAAAGGGGGGGGGGCTTTTTTGACAATGATCAATATCTGTTATTTCTATATTCTAATGAAGATGTTTTGGGTGATTGCCCCTCCCCCCACCTCCCTTCCCACTATATGTCATTGTAGTATATTGAATGAGAAGAGTGTAAGCTATGATGTGAAGACATGTAGTGAAGGATAAATCCCCACCCTCATTTAATTAAAGCCTGGGGAAATATGAGGCAGTTTTAGCTTCTGAGGACCCTACACCCCCCCCCCCCCCCCCCCCTATTTTTGGTTTGCATTTCAAGAACTTTATACGAATCTTCTTTGGCTGCCCCCCCCCCTCCCCCCAAAAAGCGCCCAGCAGCATAATTTCCCCCCATGTACAAAGTCAGTATAAAATTTCCCCCTAGACGGAAAAACCGCCCTGGTATAGAATTTCCCCCCTCCTGTTTCCGGATTTCATCGATCGGAATATTTTCTTTTGAATAAATATAGAATGAAGCAAACCCATGCAATTGAAGATATTAATCAATGAAATTTGTTATTATTGCTGTAAAGAGGTACATGTTATCAAAATAAAAAGTTTTTAAAAAAGAAACAAATATGTGCTGTTAAATTGTTATAGTTTAATGAAATAGATATATATGCGCTCATTAATATTACGATATTCATAAAATAAAGGAATTTTTTTTGAGATGTTGAAGTTGGGTTAATACCCGGTACCCGAAAACTTTGAATTGCGTATAGTAAATACAATATGCTTCCCAAAAGACTTCAATGATGGTCAATATCATTAGGGATTTTCGTAAAAAGTCGAATAAAAGATATACAATTAAAATATCTAAAAAGTAAATTAGATGCACTGTATAAATAAAAGTAACCGTTTATTTAAATTTGAAATTTTAAATTAAAAAGACATTGACATCTTCCCAAATTCACGATTTCAGATGTTAGATACTGGTAGATAACAGCAAAGACTTGAGATGTATGAATGAATTTTGATATACCATTACACGACTTGAAATTTCCTTTTTAAAAACAAACAAACATAAGATGATGATTGTGATACACAAGACCTTGCTCAAAATTTAAAAAAAAAAAATGAGAAGAAGAATCCCTGGGTCTAGATAAGCAAGAGAATTCTAGTAATAGAACTGGAAACGGATACATATTTAACTGCTAAAATGTAAGAAGGGGGAAAAGCGTACTGTCATTTAGGAGGGAATTCTATACTGGAGCGATTTTTCCTAGGAGAAGGGATTGGGCCCGGTTTAATTCTTCCTATGGGGAAATTCTATGCCAGACCCATCTTTCCGGGGGGGGGGGGGGGGGGGGGGGATGTCTATCCCGGGCCCGTTTTTCCAGAGGGAAAGTTTAAGGGGGGGGGGGGGGGACTCTATGCTACAACACCAGCATTGAACAAAATATTTTCCACGAACAACTCTGCCTCCGGACTAGAATGATACTGGGCCGCTCACTCACTCACTGCCACTTGTTGATTTTATATGATTAGCAATGAACGAAAATTGTCCATGCAGCTTGATCTCGTGGGCCTTAAATAAATAGTTACCCCGGTCCATTCCTAAGTTAACAGAGCATGTAATTTTTAGAAGCTAAAAGGAAACATCGCTACATGTACATGGTTTATGGTGATTTGTCAAAGGCATTTAATCATGTATGGCATAAGGGGTTTCTTATTAAAGGTCATAGGAGACGATTTTCAAAAAAAAATTGTTTTGCACGAAAATGTGTTCATCTTTAATTACTTAACATATGTAAATAAGTCATTCAGAAAAAATCGTAAGGTAACAGACGCTACAGACCATCAAATGTTGCTGTGGTGCCTGATTAGTATCAAAATAGTAAGATGACTTATTTCCCTTGCTTGATGACGTCAAAAGAGACCAGCCTGACGCAAATATGTATTTGTTTATACTAACAACTGCGGGTTTTAGCCGTCAAAATGTTCAATGTGCTTACATTCAACTGTAATGTAGCAAATCAGGTATTTCTATATACTTTTGTCTAAATGATCCAACGTTCAGAAAGACTTGGGTTTGAAATCTACACCAAGACTTACACAGAACTCGAAGTTGTTTGACAATCATTTTTATTTTACGCGATTGTACAATACGATTGTAAACGGGGGTTGATGTGGATCAGTTTCGTTATTGTATACACTCTACTCTGGCAAAAACTATTGGGTTTATGAAATTAAATCTTCAGCCAGATGCAGTTCTAACTATTTTCAACTACAGACCAACTGCAAGCATGGCGAAGACGAGAAAATCCTGCAAAACGTTGACTGTATAATGACGGTAGTACAGATATTTATGATTTAGTATTTAAACACAATCTGATTTGTTTAAAAATGAATTTGACTATGAAATAGTCATATGAAGCTCTTCTAATCAGAATCTTTTCCTCTGAATATATAAGTAAATAAATTGAAAATGAATAGGTCTACTAATTTTATATGTTGAAAGTTGCATTATCAGACCCCCCTGCTTTTCTGTTTAAAAAGAATGTTCAAAGCAAATGGTGAAGCGATATTGAAATTACAAGTTTTTATATCAGGTGCGTTCATGCAAGAGTTGGGGCCGCTGGATGATTTTTTTCAAATGAAGCACTAATTTGCACGTTGGTTTCCTTATTGGGGTCAAAATTTAAAACAAAAAATTAATTAAAGGCCGAGGATTTTGACCAACTGGTCGGTGCGGGGCGGGACTAATTTTGTGAAGCCCCAAGCCCGAGGGAACCCTGCTAGCTTGTATATACCGTCCCAAATACACGGGGGATTATCTGTGTTACTTGCCTTACCTGTACGTTTTTGTAAGATTGAAAAATTCATGGGAGTCATTTTTCTTGCGCAGGTTAATCGAAACATTGATAATTAAATCTAATGAATCAACATGTAAAACTTAAACCTCGATAAATTTATTTTGTATAAATGAGAACGTTAGCTATTGATAAATTAGGCAGATTATTCTTTTTTCTAAGTTTTCTTGTATCCATTTGTCTGCCTACTGGATATCCGACGATGTATCATCAACTGCCAAACATACAGTTTCCGACGGGAGTTCCTGCGTACTGTGCAGATTTTCTGGCTATATGTACAGCTCATGAACTGATCATCGTCCCACACCCCATGATGACTCAACATATTCCAAAACTGTTTAAATTAGAAAGTTTTATTCCGTTTGAATTAATTTTTCTGGACCGCACACCAGAATTCTTTGGCTACCTAAAGTTGTCTGTGTGACTCGTCCAAAACGCATGGCCAACAAAAACAATCATGACATTCAGATTTTTCGACAGTTCCTTCAATAACTGGTCCAGACGAAGAATTTGTTCTTCCTCTGGCTTCCAGTTCCAACCATTATACGCAAGAGAGAGCCCTTATATCGGCTAATGTGATGGTAAATTATTCTTCATATAGGCCCTAATGTCGCAAATCTTATTGTAAAAGAATGTTAAAGCCATTTATATTATTATATTCACCTGTTAAACTAAAATAGCTCACGATACTTGTAAAAATCCTATGAAAATAAATTCAAAATACGGTGCTCACGCACGATGTGTGCAAAGGAAATTTCGATCTGGCTATACAATATATCCGAGTCAGGGTGGGACTTTGGCACATAAAACCAAAGGGGGATGAGGGGGTCAACCACCTTTCTTGTCTTCAATTTGACATCCCCCCCCCTTGAAAAAAAAAAACCCGATGCAAGGGATTATAAATAGCGCAAGTAATAGCTATCTATATTTCTCTTATTGTCATCATGCAGAGAATGTACTATGAAATTATCATACATTTATCATTAACCAGTCAGTATTATTTCAAGTCAACCGATTCGGAATAAATAGGACCTCAAGTGATTGATCTTCTTGTTCGTCCTCCGATGAAAAATCGTCGATGTGGCTGGCATTTGCATTAATTAGGAGTTCAAAGTGATATCCTAGCTTGCATAACAAACTATGGTTCCCCATTCAAAAACTCCTCCAGTTGCGAATACATTGTCTATGAATGTGCTTTTGTTTTGATTCGCAAATCTGAGTGTGGTCTCTTATGACGTCACAAATTCAGGAAATCAGGAATGATAATCGGGTAACGATTTTCTATTCCGACTACCTTTGCACCTCAATTTCTTCGAGTTAATATCGTTATTAATCTTAAAAAGGCATTTTTATGAGGAGTCTATGAAACAAAGTCGATAATTATGGAGAGAAAAGGTATTGTTAAAAACCGTCTCCTATGACCTTTAAGATACTTTAGAGTTAGTGATAAATTGCTAAAACTGTTCCAAAGTTATTTAAACAGATTTGAAATGATATATTGCATAGCAACACATGTTTAATTCAAACTTACATGTTAGAATCCCTCAAAGGATCTGTATTACAGTGTAGGTCCTCTTTTATTTTCTTACATGTCAATGGTAATTCTAGAATGTGTCAATTATAGATTTTAATACATGTGAATACAGAAGGTATTTTTCATTTTCGTGTTTTTCTTACTTAATTGTTTAACAAGTTGTTATCCAAGTCCTCTGAGACCCTTCCTCTCTGGATACATATAAATCCATGGATAAATGTAAGCTGTATCAATTATAACAGCTAGGACTTAAATAGACACACCATGTCAAAATTTGGGTGTTAGAGAACTGCACTTTATGTGTATATCCATGTAATCTGACACAAAATATTCAAACTAATGACAACAATTTAGACACCCCTTGAATGTACATAATTCCTCTCTCATTAAAATAAATAGCTGGTAAAGAAGAATTATTCTGAGAAACAATTTCTTCCTCTGTAACATCAGGTTCAAACTGATATCCCATATTTTAATTCACTGAAATTCTGCTGATGACATTTTAACGTTGATGCTTACAATGTGCCAAAAATACACAAAGTGTCCTACTGACATCAGCATCAGTGCTGCCCTCTAGTGGATGCTAGGAGATAACCCAGCAGGGAGGAAATATTTTTTTCAATATGACAGCTCCCGAGGATTGAAAAGATTAGTTAATCTTTATGAAATATCTCCCTACTAAAGAAAGCTACATCTTAATGATTTTCAGAATTCATTATATGCATCAAAATGACAAATTTAAACCCTTTGTCACATTTTCATGTTCACTTCCTTTAAGGATGTACTGTACATCGTCATAATGGCTGACTATCTTTTAATACATGGATGAATATTAACAATATTTGTCGATTCATTCAAAACGTTATCGCCTAGCTGAGTAGCTCAGTAGGTTAGCACGTCGACTGCTGAACTATAGATCATAGGTTCGAGTCCATGCAGCAGGGGTTTTGAATTTTTTTTTCAAATTGGTTTTGACTAAAACTGCATTTTTTGACTAAATAAAGGAAATTTGAAATGGTGTACATATCCTCCACTTTTCATCCATATCAAATTTCTCTGGTGTAGCATAACTCCTTAAATATGTCAAAGAAACCCTCGTTAATGTTAATGTTAAAAACTGCTCAGGAAAAACCGTTAAGTTGGGTGAATATCGGACTTGTTCATAATAAAAAAAATTATACTACATGCACTTATTGAGACTGGCTTATAAAATTATCATACTTATGACAGAGATACTTTATATAGGCCTTCCTATGGCCATGCCTTGTGTTACAGCGCAGTAGGCATTCGAACACATTCCTATCATACATTTTCTAGCTATTCTTTGAAATGCTGGAAAAGTACAGCATAATATACACTTCTGTAAATGAAACCCTGAGTTGCATATAAGACAACAACACAACTTGATGTAAGCCAGGCAAGCTTAGAATAAATGTCCAAAAAGTAAATATTATAGGGAATAAAGACATTGTCATGTATATGCACATATACACATGTATATAATGATAGTTAAGCTTATTTGACCACCAAATGTCAAAAAACTTATGTCTGTAAGTGATTATACATATTACTCTTTTCTTTGTAGCTTTTAGCCATGGTTAACAGCCAACTCATCTTTTCAGCTCACTGGCACAAGGTAATTAATGATACACTGGTTAATTAGGCAGCACAAATGTGTAAGAATTTCAGTAAATATCCTTGACAAACACTATCACTATCATAATTACCCAGTAATGAATGATGTTTTTAGTAGGGATATCAACTTTACTCGGATAGCCTAGTTGAATACTTGGACACTTTAGTCCAGTGATAGTTGAGTATATTCAGTAAAAAAATAAACTGGACTGACAGGGTACAACAAACAAGTGTACCTAATCAGTTACACCTCAGTGCACATGGATAGCCAAGTTCATGGGATCTGGATAGCCGTTTAGAAATGTATTCAATCAAAGACATCGTATTAATTGCACATAGTTAGCTAGATACAATGTAATACACTGTACAAAATTACGACAGATTGGCGTGGATTTATGTATATTCAAGTACACTTGCATGAACCATACATCAACATGCAATATAAGACAGAAATTCATTTCAATTTATTATTTATGTTTAGGAATTTTTGTTTCATTTCATTATCTTTATGCAAAATAAACATAGGGCATGTTTTTTCTGAGAAAATTTTGGGAGTGCACCGTGCATTTATTCCAAGTAAAATTAACCCAACTTTGAGGGTGTGCATTATATACATGAGGGTGTGACCCATAATTAATCTATCACCAGGGGCCTATAGTTTCAACTGAATCGCTGACTTGTGTTTGTGATGGCAACAGTTTTTAGCTCACCAGAGCTGAAAGCTCAAGTGAGCTATTCTGATTCTCTGTTGTCTGTCCGTCCGTCTGTTTGTCTGTCTGTAAACTTTTTACATTTTCGATTTCTTCTCCAGAACCATTGGGCCAATTTCAACCAAACTTGGCCAAAAGCATCCTTGGGTGAAGGGCTTTCAAGTTTGTTCAAATGAAGGCCATGTCCCTTTCAAAGGGGAGATAATCACAAAAATGCAAAAAATAGGGTGGGGTCATTTAAAAATCTTCTTAAGAACCACTGGGCAAGAAGAGCTGAAATTTACCTGAAAGCTTCCTGACATAGTGCAGATTTAAGTTTGTTCAAATCATGGCCCCCGGTGGTATGATGGGGCCACAATAGGTTATCAAAGTTTTACATACAAATATATAGGAAAAATCTTTAAAAATTGTCTTCTCAAGAACCACTGAGTCAGAAAAGCTGATATTTACATGAATGCTTCCTGACATTGCAGATTTAAGTTTGTTCAAATCATATGGGCCACAATAGGGAATCAAAATTTTACATACAAATATATAGGGAAAATCTTTAAAAAATCTTCTTCTTAAGAACCACTGAGCCAGAAAAGCTGATATTTACATGAAAGCTTCCTGACATAGTGCAGATTTAAGTTTGTTCAAATCATGGTCCCCAGGGGTATGATGGGCCACAATAGGGGATCAAAATTTTACATACAAATATATAGGGAAAATCTTTTAAAAATCTTCTTCTTAAGAACCACTGAGCCAGAAAAGCTGATATTTACATGAAAGCTTCCTGATATAGTGCAGATTTTAGTTTGTTCAAATCATGGCCCCAAGGGGTAGGATGGGCCACAATAGGGGATCAAAATTTTTACATACAAATATATAGGGAAAATCTTTAAAAAATCTTCTTAAGAATTCCACTGAGCCAGAAAAGCTGATATTTGCATGAAAGCTTCCTGATATAGTGCAGATTTAAGTTTGTTCAAATCATGGCCCCAAGGGTTAGGATGGGGCCACAATAGGGGATCAAAATTTTACATACAAATATATAGGGAAAATCTTTAAAAAATCTTCTTCTTAAGAACCACTGAGCCAAAAAAGCTGATATTTACATGAAAGCTTCCTGATATAGTGATATGTGTGTCAAATTATTATGGTTTCAAAATTTCTCTTCCCACCCACACCTTTTTATTTCCCCCCTGAGGTTTGGGTTTACATTATTATGGTTGTAAGATATTGATCCCTCCTAACATTTTTATTTTTCCCCCTGAGGTTTGGTTTAAATTATTATGGTTGTTAGATATTGATCCTTCCTAAGGTTTGGGTTTAAATTATTATACCCCCCGCAACAAGTTGTGGGGGGTATACAGGAATCGGGTTGTCCGTCTGTCTGTAGATGCAATGGTTTCCGGGCTCTAAAGCATTATCCTTTCCACCTACCGTCACCATATTATATATATGGACTACCCATGGGATGAAGATGTTCCCTATCGATTTTGGGGTCAAAAGGTCAAAGGTCAAGCGCACTGGACATTGAAGTAGCAATATGGTTTCCGGGCTCTAAAGCATTATCCTTTCCACCTACAGTCACCATATCATACATATGGACTACCCATGGGATGAAGATGTTCCCTATCGATTTTGGGGTCAAAAGGTCAAAGGTCACGCACACTGGACATCGAAGTAGCAATATGGTTTCCATTTAAATTCTTTAACGGCTTTTTTCATCGCATGGAGATGCTGTGTTCCTAGATAATCCATTTCTCCCTACAAACGAGAATACCGAAGGTTTTTTTTTTTTTTGGTTTTTTTTTTTTTTTTATATATATAATATTCATTTATTTCCCAGAGCCTACTCTATAACAATTTTAAAATAACTAACTAATATAATAGGGCAGCTGCCAGGGATGGGGCCCTGACTAAGCTCCCTCAATATATAACAAAGTTTTTACTAAAGTACCACGCAGGGTACATATTAACTAATTTAGATGTACATTCATTGAATACATAAATTTCATTGCATGTCAGAGTAATATTGTCATAGTTGACATTTAAATATATAGGTTATACAATATTCATATTGTATGATGATCAATGTAACAATGAGTTAGTAGATTACAACAATGCCATAATGTTAAATATAATAAAGCTAGGGATTTTCTTAAAACATAATACCACTCATGGTGCCTCAGGGTCCACACACACACAAACTAGAGTCCAGAGATGACCCTAGGGCAGCCTAGCCGGGAGACCATTTTCTCCCAGTAGAGGTGGATTTATATCATACGTAAAACTACATTTACATAATTAAATACATGTTGTACGTGAACATATCGATTACAAATAAATACAGACATATGAATAGTAAGAAATATATGTATATTAATTAAAAGTATGTTACAATACTGATAATTTCTCACACATTGATTTAATTTTATTAAAGTTTATCCGAAACTCCTAATATAATGTCTATATAATTCGAGTTATGAGTGTTACATTTCTTAAGTACTTTATGATATGTTAGCAATTCATATTTTATATGTTGTTTAACTCTTTCTTGTGTTTCATTTTTGCTATTGAGTCTACATAACATTTTGAATTTGTAGATACGATAAGCAATGAAAGAAATTAAAATATTAAGAACTGATATTTTGTCATTTGTTTCCTGATAGAAGCCAATAACAATATGTTTCCAGCTAATTTCAAATTTTAATGAGGAACTTATCAAATTCCAAATATCTTTGACATTTGAACAATCAAATATTAAATGTTTACAATTTTCTGTTTCATTTGGACATGAGTTGCATTTACTGCTTATATCTTGGCAGCATTTACTTAAGAATAAATTATTGCTGAGCAAGTTGTTCAGAAGTTTATAATTGAACTCTGCAACCTTTTTATAAAAAATATTTGCAATTTTATGTCTATATATTTTTACCCATGATGATTTACACTGAATATGAAATTCTTTTTCATAGAATGACTGATAAATAGGTGTACATGATTTTTTATTACATAAAATTTTGTAAAATATTTTTGAAATACCTTTGCTTAAGTCTAATAGTTTGTTACCGTACTGAAAGCGAGGGATTATTGGAGAGTTTGTGATAAATGGAACAATTGAAAGATCATATTTGTTTATAAATTCTCTAAAGACTGAATATAAAATCTTATATTGGCAAATCCAATTACTTTTGTATTTTAAATTATCAAGAAACCATTTAGCAGGTTTTAGACCACTTGAGTCACATATATCTTTGACATAGAGCAGATTACTTTTAATCCAATCAGGGAAATATAGTGTCTTACCTTTATATGTGAATAATTTATTATTCCATATTGGTTGTTGTAAGAATTCTGTAGCTGATAAATGCATTTGTCTCTGTTTACATTTATTGTAACATATAAAAATTTGTTGATAGAAAATTGGAAAGTTTTTGATTAAGCCATAATTTTTCAAATCTGTTTCATTGGTAATTAGAATATATTTAAAGTAAATATTATTTTTCAGACATAAGGATTCTACATATGACTTTAATTTTCCCTTTGAATTTAGTAATTTTTCAACCCAAGATGCTTTTATTGACATTAATTTTGACTCAACGTCTATCACACCAATACCTCCTTCATTAATGCTACGTATTAAAGTATTTCGTTTTATACGATCTGTTTTATTCCATAGGAACTTAAATATAAGTCTATTCATTGTTTTTATTTCTTCATTTCATGGTAAAGAGAGAACAGAGATTCTATATAAAATCTTAGATAGAGCTAACGTGTTGATCACGTAAGTTTTTCCAAAAAGAGTGAGGTTTCTTGTTTTCCAAGCCTCAAAAAGTTTTTCCATGTCTTTTATACAATTCAAAATATTATTTTTATAACAAAGTGTTTTATCATGACCGATGTAGATTCCTAAAGTTTTTACACAAGAGGAATTTATATTTATTCCACAAATATTATCCGTATAATTATGTTTTAGGTTTCCCATTAAGATACTTTCCGATTTGGATGTGTTAAGAATCATTCCCGAAACGGAGCTAAATTTATTTATGATATCTAGAGCATTATTCATTGAGACTTCATCTTTTAAAGGGAGTGTACAGTCATCTGCATGTTGGACAATTCTAATTTCATTATCTTTGTCATTATTAACCATGTTAATACCTTTGATGCTATTGCTTTTTCTAATCTGAATTGCAAGAATTTCAGTAACAAACAAAAATATTATAGCAGAAATGGGACACCCCTGACGGATGCCCCAGGACATTTTACAGGTTTTTGATATCCACCCATTATTTTTCATTCTGAATAAAGGCTCTGTATATAAAATGTTCATCCACTTTAAGAAATTAATACCGAAATTAAAGGATTTAAGTGCTTTAAACATAAAATTCCATTCCACTGAATCAAAAGCTTTTTGAAAATCAAGAAATAATAATATTCCATCCTCATTACAATTTTCACAATATTCAAAGATATCAGCTATTATTCTTGCGTTTAATCCTATAAATCTACCTTTAATATATGCAGACTGGTCATTTGATATTAAATTATTAATTACTTTTTGTAATCGTCTTGCAAAAGTAAATGCGATGATTTTGTAGTCAGTGTTAGTCAAACTAATTGGTCTGTAATTTTCTAGCAAATTCTTATCTCCTTTTTTGTATATAATGGATAAAACTGACAATCTCTGAGAAAGTGGTAATTTATTATCATCAAAAGATTTTTGAATGGTAGAAAAGAAATGTTTTTTAAGTTTAGGCCAAAACATTTTATAAAACTCACTTGGTAGTCCATCAAGACCAGGGCTTTTATTATTTTTCATTGCAGAAAGTGCATCTGAAAACTCTTGTAATGTTGGGAATAGTTCAAGTATTTGTCTATCATTTTCATTCAGGATATTTTCAACACTTACATTGGAAAAATATTCTTCTATCTTATTTTCTTCAATATCGTAAGATTTATAAAGAGTTTCATAAAAAAACACTCATTTTGCGTAATATTTCATCGTTATCAGTAGTTAAAGTATCATCTTCATTTCTTAGCTGTTTAATAGTATTGCATGTTTGCCTTTGATTCTCCAATCTTAAAAAGTATGAAGTATTTTTTTCACCCTTTTCTACCCAATTTGCCCTTGATCTTATTTGCGCTCCCTTTGATTTCTCATTTATGAGGTTTGATAAAGATTCCTCTAAGAAACGTTTTCTGTTCATATCAATTTCACTAGAGTGTAATATTTCAATTTCATTTAGTTCATTTTCAGCTTCTTTAATTTTTAGATTATATGATTTTCTGATTCGCTTAGAAAAGTTTATACAAAATGTTTTAATTAAGGTTTTTAATTTTTCCCAATGTGTATGTGAGTCATCATCACTATCTTGAAAGTTTTCCAAAAATGAGTTCATCGAATTTATAAATTCTTTATTTTCAAGTAGAGATGTATTAAATTTCCAATACCCTGGCCCACGTATGTTACCTGATATATCTAATGTAAGTTTTAAACACATGTGATCAGACATTCTAATACCATTTGAGTGAGAGCCAGGAACTCTCCTCACAGTTACATTATTTGGTATAAAACATAGGTTAGAAGATATGAAAATGTAGTCGATTCTAGAGGTTGGTATATTGTCACCATTGCACCATGTAAAACCTTCTTTATTATACAGTGATCTCCATACATCACTTAATTCAAAACTATTAATAAACTGTTTGAGTGTATATAAACTCTTATCTGCACTATTTTCATTGTCCAACTCACAATTAAAATCCCCTCCTATGACAAAATTTTCTTTGTTAATTGTATATTGATTACACCATGTTGAAATTCTTTTTAAAAAAGCATTTCTTTCTTTTATCTGATTTGGTGCATAAATATTAACAAAAGTGAAAACATTTTCTTCAAATTTTAGATTAACAAGAAGTCTCCTACCATCATTCGATCTATGTACATTTAAAATTTCAACAGGTAATTGTTTTCTAAACAGTATTGATACTCCTCTGCTATATTGAGAATCTGGAAAACTATGAATACTTTTTCCATGCCATCTTGAGTTGTAAATATGTTCATTTTTTTCTATGAAATGTGTCTCTTGAATAAAGATTATATCAGCGTTTATATCATTTAACCATGTAAATAGTTTAACCCTTTTTTCATAAGTATTTAAACCTCTGCAGTTAATTGAACGAATTGACAAATTTTTCATTTCTAGTATGTCAGATACAAAGAGAGATAACTCTTACATCCAGTTACGATTTTTTACCACGCTGAGAAGCCGGGGCACTTGGTGTTTGGGTGCTTAGATTACGGCCGTTCTTTCTGTTCTTGATTAGGTCTATGAATATTTTACCGAGAGTGTTTTTCCCTGGCCATTTCCTCTGTGTGGTGTGTAGAGTGCCTGCTTTGTCCAAGCCTGACCCCCAATAGTCATCATACACGGCTTCGACAATGGTGCTCTGCTTTCCGATTTTTAATAGTTGTTCTTTAAGTTCACTGCATTGATTGATTTTTTTTTCAATGATTTCACGCATCACCACATCTTTTGTGTCTTCCCACTGGTCTGTCGTGGTCACTTGTTTTCCGATCCGTTTTGCCTCAAGTGGGGTGGCAGCTTCTCTAATGCTCGTAGCTCGCAGCATGTCTCCAGACCTCATAGCCTTCGCATATTGAAATGCGTGTTCGGAAGTAGGGTGATTGAATCCAAAAATATCTATCTCACACTCATAAAAATTAGATAGAGGGTCATCTTTTCCGCCAAAAGTAATCACATCCTTCTGTCGGTTTTCATGATGTCTACAATCCTCGGACCCCGGCTTGTGTCCAGATTCATGACAAACTTTACAGCAGGATTCGTATTCGCATTGATGCCTCATATGGTCGTCTCCCCAACAGTTGGTACAACGCAAATTTCTCTCTCGTTTTGGTTGGCCACGATGAAATATAGAGCACTTTAATCCAGCACAAAAACTTGATTTTGGTAGGAATTTGCCATCAGGGAAGGGTCGCATGCATGTATGCGAAGCGGTTTCCGTTGAGTATGTCCGTCATTTTCCTAGTGGACGGATTTCGTATTTTCTCATACTTGATTTCTGACGTGAGCTTAGCACCTAGTTTGCTTAACATTTCAGTGACACATTTGTCATCAACAGATAAAGGGACTCCTCGGATTGTCACTCGGAGTATATCCTCGTCGGGCTTCTCGGTACCCGCAGAAAACGGATTATTTTCAAATACATTGATCGTTCTCTGTTGAAGTTCAAATCCCTCTGCCACTAACACTTGTCTGCTTTCTCTAGAATTTAGATATATGCGCCAAAGGTCGCGATCAAGTTGGATACATTTTATATCATTTACTTTCTTCTGAACTGCCGTAAGCAAGTCAAAGTCTGTTATTCTTGAAGTCTTGTTGCTCTGAAAATCACTGTTATGCAGATAAACCGGTTTTATCATATGTTGACTTGTCATTATGGATATGTTAGAATTTCCCAAATCCTGAGCAGTTTTCACCGAAGGTATCGGCACAAAGAAAATGCACAAAAAAACTCCAAATTAAAATAAGGAGAAATCCAAATGTCATCAGAATATCATCAGAAATTGTTAAATTGCACAATATATATACACTATGAACATTTGCGACCAAAAAACTGGCATTAAATCCAGGAAAGATTGTCAAAAGGACGGAGCGTCACAAAAAGCGTGTTGCCTTTTCGCTCGTCACGTGACCGATCCGAGAATACAATATGGTTTCCATTTAAATTCTTTAACGGCTTTTTTCATCGCATGGAGATGCTGTGTTCCTAGATAATCCATTTCTCCCTACAAACGAGAATACCCAAGGTTTGTCATGTCATTTGTTTTTTACACTCAGAAAAGAGGTAGTTTATACCTATTACCAACACCCTTTGGGAGATTGGGGTAAGCGGGGGGTATTCTTGGTGAGCATTGCTCACAGTACCTCTTGTTATGATTGTAAGATATTGATCCCTCCTAACATTTTTATTTTCCCCCTGAGGTTTGGTTTAAATTATTATGGTTGTTAGATATTGATCCCTCCTAACATTTTTATTCCCCCCTCCCCCCCTGAGGTTTGGGTCTAAATTATTATGGTTGTAAGATATTGATCCCTCCTAACATTTTTATTTTCCCCGAGGTTTGGGATTAAATTATTAGGGTTGTAAGATATTGATCCCTCATAACATTTTTATTTTCCCCCTGAGGTTTGGGTTTAAATTATTATGGTTGTTAGATATTGATCCCTCCTAACATTTTTATTTTCCCCCTGAGGTTTGGGTTTAAATTATTATGGTTGTAAGATATTGATCCCTCCTAACATTTTTATTTTTCATTCCCATTTGTGTTCTTTAGTTAAGAGGAGGGTGTTCAAGATATAATGGCTGCAAATTATTGAATTCCTACATCTTTTACTCTTTTTCTTGTTGGTTCATAATATTATGTTTTGGAAATATTGACCTCACTCAAAAGGTTCACAAAGGTTCATGGGGCTAGTTTCAAAGTACTATGGCTGGGAAATATTGACCTCCCCTCTTGCATGTTCATTTTTCATTGGGGATGGGGGAATTCAAGCATTTATAATTGCAAAATACTGAACCCCCTCCTTTTACTCCAGTGGTTTAGAATATGACATAACTGTAAAATATTGAACCCTCAATAGACTTCTATAGTTTTGAGGAGGCCAAGGGTTTCTTATTTCTGTTAAATGTTGTCGCTCCCTCCCCAATCTAATTAAAATTAGATGTTAGATCCGCTCGCGTACTCGCATATGTATGTGAGTACGCAAGCGGATCTAACATCTAATTTTAATTAGATTGCTCCCTCCCTTCTCTGATACTAAATATCCCAATTATTCTACTTTATGGGATGAACTATTGAAACTCACCAGATTTTGATGGTTAGATAAAGGGAAGTTGAAGAAATTTGTTGGCCGACAAATACTGTTCAACCTTTTGTCTCTCATGAACCTCTTTTAATAAATTCACCATTCTTGGACTTAACATAAAAGAGAAAAGCCAAACTCCATATCATTATAAAGTAATTTATGGCATTTCATGTAAATAAGTTATTACAAAGAACAAGTAAACAAATGATATAAACATCTTCAAACATAAAAACTGCATACCCTTATTGTAATTTTAAGTCCAGAAAGATGGGCTACTCAATGTGTGCACTCTACAAACATTGTGTTGCTAAGAAGAAAAAGTCACGTGATGAGCTAAGGTACGGACGTACTTTTTTTTGCTCCGTCAATTTGACCGTCATTTTCACTCTTTATTTCGAGAAATTAATGCGAATTTCTCAGAGTTTGGAGTTTGGATAGATAGTGTATATATTTCTGACTCTTGATACACAATTTCTCAAGGTGATCTTGTTTTTGGACTGTTTTTGTGAATTTACACCTGTGCTGAGATTGAATAGGTGTTCACAATCTACTCACGGTACCTGTGTTTTTCGAACGGCATTTCAGAGTCTCATAGTGTCTAAGATAACGAAATTATGGAGTGGACACAAACTCTTAAGGCAGTTTATATGCGGAACAGAGACATTCAAACAACAAAAGGTAAATATTTCACCGACTTTGACATTGCAGAAGCCGCGAGCGCAACAGTCTCGGATGTGATATGTGTACAAAGAGATAGAGATCTGTGGGCATAATACCATTATCTGCACCGCGATAAAATTTAAGATTTATTTTTCCTTTAGGAAGAGTTATTTGCTCTTTAATTTTGGTTTATTCCGTTAAATTACTATAGGAATATGCAAATTTTCAAAAAAAATTACGGAATAAACTGTATATTAAAGATATGCGGTGCAGATAACGGTATTATGCCGATCTGTGGAGGATCTACATAAAGTCTGCGGAGAGTAGGTCGAAATTAGTTACTGAAGGATTCTCACTTGGAAGCAGATTAATCCAGGTATATGACACGAACCCATTCTCTGCGGGTACAGACTCTCCTGATGAGAGGGTTGTTCCGAGTCCTGATTAAAGGTATACCTCTATCGGTTGAAGATTCATGTATTAAAAAGATGCTCAAAGGCTTGGCCTAGGTGTAGAATTAACAAGTGATATCAAATATGAAAAAATCAGACATCCTAAAACCCACAGAATGACTGAAATATTAAATGGAAATCGTTTTGTGTATATGTCGCCTCTAGAGAATGGAAAATTCCTTCCACGCTCTGCGTCTTGTGCAGGTTTACGCTGTACCATATCTCACAAAGGCCAACCCCTACGGGAACGAAAGAAGCAATGCACAAACTGCTGGGCAGATAACCATTACAAAAATGCTTGCGAATTCGAGCAGAGTTATAGAATATGCAAGCAACCAAGTCACTTTCCGGGATCGGATAAATGCAGATCATATGTCACTCAACAGGAGGACATAGTATGCTTCTCTGGAAAAGATAACCCTCTTTCAAATTTCTTCCCTACTGAGTTAAAGGTTTTCGGGCAAACATGCCGAACATGCTTTCCAACACATCAAATCCTTACGTTCTGGTGATCTTAACCGTGCAGAAGCCGTAAGTAAAGCTGAAACCGCCTTAGATGCCAAACGTGTAGGAGGTCAGGTCCTGGAATCTGATGCTTGGATTACATCTAAAGACTCCGTTATGCGGGAAATACTGGAATCTAAACTACAGCATTGTTCACAATTCAGAAGTGCTTTTTAAAAAATCAGAAAATCAGATATTCTGGTGGAATCGACGTGGGATACTTATTGGGGTAGCGGGCTGAACGTGACCGGAACATCTCTTACTCTAATGCAACATTGACCAGGTGAAAATAAGCTTGGACGGAGTCAAGTCAACTCGTACCCTGACCGACGCTGCAACAGTGTTGGATAAAGCAATACATGTTAATCAATCAGCTTATATAAAAGGGAGAAATATAGCTCTGAATGCAAGATTAATTATTGATATTTTTGAATATTGTGAAGAAAATGATATAGAATCAATAATGTTATTTCTTGATTTCCAAAAAGCGTTCGACTCTGTTGAATGGAACTTTATGACGAAAGTTCTTAAAAAATATAACTTTGGCGAAAACTTTCTCAAATGGGTCAACATACTATACAATAAACCTATATATTTAAAATAAAAAATAGTGGATGGATTTCCAAAACATGCAATATGCAGAGAGGTATAAGACAAGGATGTCCCATCTCTGCAATATTATTTCTTTTTGTTATAGAAATATTAGCGGTAAATATTAGATCGAATTCAAATATTAATGGATTTCAAAAACCAGGAATGACTAAAAATATTAAGATTACACAACATGCAGATGATTGTACTCTTCCTCTTAAAGATGAAACCTCTCTAGAACATTCTTTAAAAGTTATAACAAAATTCAGCAATGTTTCGGGTATGTATTTTAATATGTCAAAAACAGAATGTATATTAACGGGTCCTCACAATATCATTATAAACAAATTAGAAATGTTAACGTAAACAATGATAGCATAAAAACTCTTGGAATTTATATAGGACACAACAAAGAAATATGTTATAAAAACAATTGGACAAAAATTGTAGATGACTTAGAAAAACTGTTTGAATCATGGAAAAAAAGAAAACTAACCATTTTTGGTAAAGTTTGTGTCATCAATAGCCTAGCAATATCAAAGATTATATATGTTGGATGAGTTCTGAGCTTTCCAAATGAAGAAGTAATTAAGAAATTTCAAAGTCTGTTATATAACTATATATGGAACAAAAGAGATAGAATTAAATGAAATACACAGATTGGAAGTGTCCTAAAGGGAGGCATTGGAATTGTCGATGTATCTTTGAAATTAAAATCCATAAAAGTATCTTGGATAAACAGGATTTCAAGCGAGAGAAACTCTATTCTTTTTTGTAGATAGTTTGTGCAAAGAAAGAGACTTTGATTTTTGAATATCTTTGTAAAACAAATATTACAAAATCAAATGATTATCAAATAATGGAACATTTTCCTCTATTCTACAAGGAAATGCTTGTATTTTTCAACGAATGTAAAAAAAACAACAAAAAAACAACAACAACAAAACAATTTTATCTGAATGCATTATTGAAAGAACCGTTGTGGTGTAATAAAAATTTTATGTACAAAAACAAGCCAATATTTTTTCATAATTGGCTGAGGAGCGGTTTTAAATATTTGAATGATATTGTAAATGAAAATGGCATAAAACCTTTGGAATGGTTTGATAACAAACTTATATGTAAAAAAAAAAAAAAAACACTGGATGTGTGAATATATGATTATAAAAACAGTCATAACAAAAACCTTCAAAAGTTATGAATTTTCAAATATACGACACGAAAACATTTTTCATAGGAATACATCATACGATTTATTATGTAAAGGACATGTTAAAGTGTGTGATATCAATTCAAAGTTGATTTACGAAATTCTTTGCCATGAAAAATTTATACCTCCATTACACCAAGCATATTACGGAAAGGTTTTTGAAATACCAAAAACGGCTTGGAAATCTATTTATGAACAAAAAATCTTATCCATAAGTGACAGAAGTATATCAGAATTTAATTATAAATTGTTAAATAACCTATTGTGTAACAGAGAATTGCTGAAGAAATGGAAAATAGTAGAAAATGATTTTTGTGTCTTTTGCAGATATGTTAAAGAAAACAATGAACATCTTATCTTAAAATGTAAAAATGTTTCTCATATATGGGACATTGTTAAACAAATTTTAAAATTTGATATATCGTGGAAAACAGTTGTGATAGGATTTTACTATGAAAACAATGAAAAGACACTCTTTTTGAATAGCATATCTCTTATTGCCTGTAAAATATACAAGTATAAAATGTACTGTAGATTAGATAACAAAGACAAAAAACCCCAAGAAATATGTAATCACATAAAAAGTAAATTGAATTTTTATACAGAAGTGTACACAAAAATTCAGGATAAAAAATATGCTAAAGTTATGAAAGCAATTAAAGACAAATTGTAATTTATACACCTTTGCAGGTATGACTTTTTCTAATATGAAACCTCTGACAAATATCTGTATATGCACATTTTTAACTATGCTTCAATGTGAGTTTATTTTGAACAATTTGAATTGATTACAAACAACTATATTTCTATATCAAATTTTTTTTTGTAATAAACCTTTTATATACCGGTATTTTGCAAGAAGTTCCCACTATGAGGAGGGGTCCTGTCCTCCTATAGTGCTGCCATGGGGGTTGTGATATGAACTTTTGAATTGTTAACCCCGCATATGGCAGTTTCAGGTCGCATATGGCAGTTTCAGGTTCTTTATGTACATTATTATATTGTTGTGTTGTTGGTTTGTTTTTCCGTAAAAATAACAACCTTTTTTGCCATAACTTGTTAATAAATTTTGTTATATAACAGTATACTATGTGTGTGTGTGTGTTTGTATGTATGCATATATGTTTGTGTTTTCTATATGTAGATATTTATATGCCTATATACATCTAATCCAGGGGGCCCCTGGCACCCTAGGTAAAGATTATAAGGGGGTCTCTGCGGAGACTTTACCCCGAAATAGTAATGTATTTTGGAATTAAAGACTGATATGAAAAAAACACACAAAAAACATTGTGTTGCTAAATACTGAAGTCATCAAGGAGAAAACAATAGACAGTTGGTAAAGTTGACCCCCCTTCCCCTTATGACACCTCCCTGTGTACACACAATACACAGGTGCTTTACAAACATCTCTTGGTTTTTTTTAAATTTTCTAATCAGATTGTAAATTAAATACAAAAAAATATCTTATGGAATGGGATATATAAAAATTTCACTTTTTTGTGGTTAAACATTGTTATTATAGTATGTGATTAAGAATTTCGGGTTTAATACTTTTCCTTAAACAATTAAGACAAGAGGGTGACAAAACTTCCCCAACTAATAGCCATAATATTTTGAACCCCTCCCTCTTCATTATTGAAAACTAATGGGCATTCAACATTTCACAGCCATAATATTTTATCATTTGGGGGTTCAATATTTCATGACCATAAAATTTTGAAAAACTTTAAAAAAAATTGTTCCCTTGGGGGTGGTTAACATTTCAATGCCATAATAACTTGAACCCCATCCCACCATTCAAAAAATTAATTTCTATCTCACGATGATTAAAAACATAATTTGAACACCCTCCTAAATATAAGTCTTACGAGTTCAATAATTTCACAGCCATAATATCTTGAACCCCCACCCCAACCTACCAAACACCAAAAAAATTTATTCATTTCAACACTACAATATTTTGAACCCCTAGTCTTTTAACTGTAAATGTATTTAAGGGGGTTCAAAATATTATGGCTATAATATTTTGAACTCTAAGTTCAAGATTTTATATATGATGGGGGGGGGGGGGGGGGGGGGGGGTCAATATATTAGCGATATTTTGAACCCGGGTTAAAAGTATCGCGGGGTTCAATATATTATATGACACCGGTCATTTCTACAGTTCTTATTGTTTTACTATGATTTATGACCTTGCATGGTTTTATCCAGAACAGCAAAGTCATGTTTGTCATATTGGTGTTGATGCATCTATGTGTTATTCATTTTCAGTTATGTTGTGATCCTTTGGGGCTAACTTGGGCTACAATATGAGGTCAAAATGTTTTATGGGAGTAAATAATGATAAACTTTAAAAAAAAAAAAAAAAAAAATCACAACAGCTGATCAATGGCTGGGCTAAGGTTACTCAGGTGAGTGATTTGGCCCATGGGCCTCTTGTTTATAACTAGGGAGACAACATTTTATGCACTGAAAAGAATATTTGATGATGTTATATTATGAAAGTTGGGAGTATAATTAGGACTGAATTATTTTCACAATTTTGGCAAGGACTGAATATGTTTGGTGGCCCCCAAGTTCAATTCTTGATATAGTATCAGTTTGGGTGCATCACATATATTTGTCCTGTTAAAGTATACATGTATATACTAGATTTGTCCTGTTAAAGTATACATGTATATACTAGATTTGTCCTGTTAAAGTATACATGTATATACTAGATTTGTCCTGTTAAAGTATACATGTATATACTAGATTTGAAAGACTATTAGTAATTTTTGATGAGAATAGGTGCACGCGATGTTATGCATCTGCTATCCTGAATGATTTTGTGTGTGTGTGTAAAATTGATTTACATATAATTATGGACTCTCTTTTGCAGCCAGTGGCATATATCTGTGATGACTGCATGAGAAATGATGACTTTTCCTGGTCGGTGCACCAAAGAGATTTAACCCACATGCACGGGTTTATGTTTGAGAACATTACTCGCAGTGCTGTTTGTTTGACAGAAATCATGGTGCCCACTTGTAGCTACAGAATGGGAGAGCCCAATATGGGATATGGTGTAGCCGTATTAGGTAATTCATTTATTATGGGCTGACACAAGCCGGCCCATTCTATGATATAAGTTTGGAGAAATCGCATTCGTTTCAGCGGGACAGGTGTCTGTTACCGCGGAAGTGTTCTGATAAAGAATGACGTCTTTCATATATCTATATTTTAGACATGGGTTTATGTATTATATTTTTTATGACCACGAAAAATAGTAATTCATGGTATAATACGTAAAACTTCCGACTTTAATTTTTGAATGCCATGACCTTTGCACTATACATTTCGCAGAGCGATGCATTCTATAATTAGAAGAGTGTTTGACAAGCGGTATGTGCTTTAGACGCCACGCCATCAAGTTGTATGTACTCGGATTGCACGAGAATTGGACAGGATTAGCACACTCCTACTAACGTTATTGTTATTTAAATTTACACCACGTGGGTTTTTTGACCCATTAAAAGGTTAGAGGTGAGGTCAAATTCCGCAGTGAAGGAAACCGGAAATAAATCTGCCAAAGCTATAGTTATTTTCTATATACTGTAATAGACATGTACCATCAATGCAAATTAGAAAATTCAATTAAGTACTGTCATACCAGCGATGATTGTGAAATAGTGAAAAGCTCAGGAAGTTAAAGTCATTTAAAGATTTAGATTGTAGTTTAACTGATATTTAGTCTTATTGTCGTGTCATGAGGGAGGAGCTTCTTTTGTTCGGGGGGGGGGGGGGGGGGGGACGGTAATAATTCCATTGTTTATAACATGTGCAAATAAAGAAATTGGGGAGACTGCTTTCTTCCATTTTCATTTATAGTGGTATTTAGGGTGAAGACAGAACTGCAAACATATAAGCATGTATTCATGGAGAATTTGTATAAAAAATTTATCTTTGGTAGTAAGCTTTTAACACCCCCAACCCCTCCGAATTAAGAAATCATGAATTTTTTCGAACTTAGGAGAAAAGTTACCCCTCCCCGATTTAGGATTTTGTAGAGTGGGCAAGTCACAGGACAAAACAATTTTTTTTTCTCTTGTCAAGGATTTTTAACAAATTACGTTATCTTCAACATTGGTTACAAAAAGAGAATATTTTGCATTGAAAATAGAATTGGTGAAGAAAATGTGTGATTCCTCCCTTATTGTATAATTGCGACTCATATAAACTTCACAAAATAATATATCACATTATAAGTTTTCAAAGTCACAGAAAAAATTAAATTGATGTTATTGTTAGATTCTATTACTACACTTCTATAGCATGCTATTTTTAGAATTATTCCTCTTTAAAGATATCTCATAAATTTTATAAGATACCTTATTAAACTTACAAGATATCTTCTAAAGTTTATGAAATATATTAATTGTATCCTTTATAATTGGATATCTGATAAAAGATGATAAAATATGTTATATATTTCATAAGTTATCTTCTAAAACATATATCTTATGTCTTTTAAGATATCTCAAACTTAATAAGATATTTTATAAGATATCTCAAAAACGAAATTTTATAAGACATCTTGTTAACTTTATAGTGAATCATATGAATTTACTTTTATAAGATATATATCATAAAACATATAAGATATCTTGCATGTATATTATAAGATATATCAAAGTTTGAGCTATATTTTTTTAAAAATTGTTTATGAGATATCTTATAAGATATGTAAGATAACTTATAAAGCTTGTGAGAAATCTTATAAAACATTTAAGATATTTTATGTTTTATAAGATATCTGTTAAACATGATATCATTTGATATACAAGATATCTTATAAAGCTTAGGAGATATCTTTCATAATTTATGATATATATCTTTAATATTTTATAAACTATATATTATATGAGATATATATCTTATAAGATTTATTAGATATCTTATCAGAAATAGAAGATATTTCATAAATTATATATGAAATCCTTAAAGGAATACCCGGTAGATACATTTTATAAATATGGCGTGCCATACACCTCACTTAGGAAGAAGCTAGATTAGCAGGATTTATACAATTATATGAATATATACATATTTTCTATATATCTTAAGAAATATCTGTGAAAAGCCTAATATGCATTTTCATAAGTTTAAAACTTAACGTACTAATTTTACTCTTTATGCTAAAGCAATTCATCAGCAAATGTGAATTATTACTACGGTTGTGCTCTGCAATGCATGCAAGCAGGTAGTTATAGTTAAACAGTATCAAAGTTGGTTAAGAGGTACTATGTACAAGTTACTACTCATAAATGGAAATTCAATGGTTGAACATTTTCCACATTTATACATAGTTTTTTTTATCTATATGTATTGATCAGAAAGTAAGACAATGTTACACCACTGTATCTGCAAAAGTTTTTTTTAAAGTCTTAAATATTAAAGAAATTAAACCTTTAGAGTGGAAAATTCTTACAATATGTCTATATATACATAAAATCAGATGCTGAAATTTTTATAAAATTTAATTCAATATCAGTATACATGTATATACATACATTTCAAAGTTATAACAATTTCTTAAAAATTCTTGGAAGTTATTTTTATAACTTTAGTCTGTGACAATGTACTTTAGAGCATCCCAGATTACAGGATTTGAAGGTAGATCCTTAATATAAACTGATGAATTCATTTAGGAATGTGCACTGCACACCAGCTATTTCCTCAAAATGAATCTCTGAAAGAAAAAGAAAAACACAATGATCAATATAAGCTATCTAAATTTTATTTTCCAGTATGAAATGTGAATACTGATTGATTGTCTTAATTACTCCTTCTAGATATCTATTCTATTTCAATTTAGTATCAATAGCATTAAAGACAAGAGGCCCATGGACCACATTGCTCACATGAGTTACCTTGGCCCATATTTAAAGATTGTTCTTGTATATTTGCATGTAAAGCTTTGATCCTTATTGTGGCCCCAACTTACCCCCACAACCATGATTATTACAAAATTGAATCTGCACTATGTCAGGAAGCTTTCTTGTAAATTTGTGCTTTCCTGACCCAGTGGTTCTTGAGAAGAAGATTTTTAAAAGATTTTCCCTATACCTTTGCATGTAAAACTTTGATCCCCTATTGTGGCCCCATCCTATCCCTAGGGGGTCATGATTTTAATAAACCTGAATCTACACTATGCCAGGAAGCTTGCTTGTAAATTTCAGCTCTTCTGGCCCTGTGGTTCTTGAGAAGACTTTTAATGACCCCACCCTATTTTGTGATTATCTCCCCTATGAAGGGTGGCAAGTTAGGCTGAAATTAACACTATGGTTCTGGAGAAGAAGTTGAAAAGGTTGTACAAATGGACTGATGACAGCAAAAAGTGATCAGAACTGCTCTTTCAAGCTTTCAGCTCATGTGAGCTAAAATCGATTTGGAATTTTTCTTTGCTATGTGATTTATCTCTACCTACACTGCATATACACTATGCCTATTTTACCAGAAAGAAAAATTTTAATTATAACTTTACATATATATTTTATAATTTTTTTTAAAAGTAGATATTTAATATAATTAACATTTTATAGAAGAGAAACAAAAATACCATAATCACAATTTGAAACTAAAGATTGTTTATTAGGAAATACAAAAGTCTTCCTGAGCTCCCCAAATTGGAAGTTCTCCAAATGAAACTGCCCCTTATTGTACTGTATGGTATTGAGGAGAAAGCATGAGCAGCAGCATATAAGCATTTATGAACTCCGATAAGCCATATAGAAGTGTTCACAAGTTATTTTATACCCTCCACCCCTAAGATTTTAAGAAAACAATTGGATCTTCCTATCCCTACAATATATGCCAATCTGCAAATGGCATTGAAGTATTGTGAAAAGTTTAAGTCTAACTCTGATAATCCATATCAGAGGAGAAGCATTCACAAGCTATTTAAACATCTTCCACCCCTCTTAGATCCACTATAACTTTTAGGAAAATAATTGGATCCTCCCGTCCCAACAATATGCACATCTCCATATGGCATTGAAGTATTGTACAAAGTTTCAAGTCTAGCGGATAAGCCATATACGGTAGGAGGAGAAGCGTTCACAAGAATTTGTGACAGACAGATGGACAGACAGAAAATACAAAAACAATGTCTCGATCCCCCTGGAAGAGGGGAGACATAATAAACTAACTGTAACATCATGCTTCAAATTACTAACAATTTATACTAAGACACTGAATACTTACAATTTACACATGCAAGACACAGTACTATTTGATGGGCAGCAATTAAAACATGACTTCTAAAAGGAAAAAAATCATGCACTTATTTAGTATGTAACAAAAAATGTAATATTATGAAATTATACAATTTGTCAGTAATTAAGATTCAGTATTCCATGAAACAGTGTGTGTCATCTGCAAGTGTACTATATACTCAACCAAGACAGGCAAAGTGATAGCATATATAAGCAATAATGTATCTCTTCATGAAAATATTTCTAAGATCTGCTACATGTATAATTATTAGCTTAATTCTTATAATCTTAAATTTTTTGACTTGTATCTGATGAAAGTTTTGAGGTGGAAATTGTGTTTGTGCCTTTGTATGCATGCATGTACATAATTTGTAAATGTAGTTGTACTCCTAAGTAGATTTTACATAATAAAACACTGAACACATATACATGTACTTCATAAGTTCTGTTACATGTACATAAATACAACCATGCATAAAAAGATGTTTAAATACTATAACAATTTTTTAAGAAACATAATTATCTGCATGCAGTGTATAGCTCGGTTAAAAATTTAAGGACAGATAAAATGATCTCGCTTTGTAGACAGAATAATCTCCTTCAAAATCTTGAAAACAAATAATCATTACATTCAATTATTGGAAGATGTGATACCTTGACAAATCTTGGATTCCTTTGAGGATCTCAAAATACATTTGTTCAAAGGGTGGTGAATCACTTAAAGTCCCCAAAAAGTACACTGAAAGCAGACACATGCACAAATATGTATTATGATTTGAAATTTAGGCTAAAAATATAAATTGCTGTGCAAGTCAAAATAATGGCAAGAGAAAAAGAATCCCATTTCTCTATGATACACTTCCTTGTATTGAGGTGTACCGAAGACGAGTTGAATATACCAGTCTAATTTTAATTCAGATTGGAACATATAATTCGTAACTTTTTTCTTTAACTGTAAACAATTAAGTTTTAATATTCTGATCACAATCTCCATTTAAACAAATTAATTGTGTCTTACTGAACTTATTTTCACTTGTCAATGAAACTTTTAGATTTAGTTTGATTAAAATTCCTTATTATAGATAAAATTGAATTACAGATGTCAAGTCCCCCAAACAATGTTTCTTCAATGATCTCTTCAACAATATATGTTTATTTTAAAAACTAAGGGTAGTGTGTTTAATTTTGGGTCAGAAACACAATATTTATTTGATGCCTTAATTTATGCTTTTAAATTTTCAAAACTCCATCAACATGCAATATAATAAATATTTTGATCAGTTACAATTGTATTTAATTCACAAATCTTTTTACAATTTAAGGCAATTCAGTTAAATATATAGCACAAACTAAAACATGTAAAATAATTAACATTGCACAGTCAGCTTTTCATTAAAGGGAGCTTATAATTACAAAATTCTTTACTTTAGGTTAAATAATACTCAGTGCACACTATGATCCTAACTTGGCCAAACTTGAAAAAAAAAATCCATGTAATGTGATCATGCAAAATAATTTCTTCTCCTAAATTTCTAGAACAGCTTCTGGATGATCACAGCTCAATTTTGACTTCTGAGACTTATAACTGTTTGATTATGTTGTGAAATGTAATACTAAAAATGAAACAGCAAAGGTTTCTTACAGACAAAATATAGTTGATGTATATTAAAACAATAGTTAATTACAGTGTAGTGCAATGTAATCCTAATTGTGATTCAATTATTTGATTTAAGATTTTTAATTTTTGTACAGATTGTCCTCTAACATACAGATACATGACTAATCTAAATATGAAAAAGATTATTGATATTATTACATGTGTGTTTCTGTAATTGTAAGTTTGTAATTGGAATAAGTAAATCTAAATTAATTAAAAAGATCAGAAATGCATGTAGGTATTTCATTCATAAAAGGAGAATTGTTTTTTTAGAAATGACTTATGAAAATATGTACTGCTTATAATGTATCAATAAAGGAAAAAGTTATGATGTATATCCATGTATATTGTCCCGTCACATTAATATATGTGTTAATGATTAATATATATCATAAATGCTTGCATAAATAAACATTAGTAATACATGTGTGTGGTTACAGAAACTCCGAGCTATAAACTGCCAATCTGTAAATGAGTATGAGACCTGCACCACTCAGGAATTTTAAATGTTTTCTACTATGATTTTATATAAATCAAAGACTGTGATATTTTGCTACATACATGTATAAGAAGATTGATGCATGATCTGATAAAATTCTTTTAATTAATGCATTGTCCACTGGTGTCTAATATGCACATTTTTTTACCAGATTTAATATACATGTTATAAATGACAATTACAACCCTGCATTAGATACAGGGAGGATCCTGTTAAATATAATGCACTGTCCCCTGATGTCCTTTGCAGTTTTGTGATCAACTTTTAAAATTATCACTGGTACATTATATACTTTGGCAATGGTTACTATATATATACATGTATACATCTAGTCATGTTCTAATTTCCATTTATTGTTGCTTTCCCTCCACTTAAAAACAATCCATAATTGGTCACCTTTGAGCGTACATACATGTAGTGTATGAAAAGGGTGGTATATAAATATGGTATTATTATTATTAAACTGTTAAATCATATCATATAAGGAAAAGTTGGAATTTTTCATTTACATATGTACCAAATGATAATCATACAAATACATGTCATATACTTTTCATTCATTCTAATTTTCTTATGTGTGCTACATGCATCAATGAGTTTAATTATCAAAATCTTTACATATCAAAAAATTATGAATGGGTAGTATATACACATAGTACATACCCTGGTCACCACAATAGATCCAATCAATAAAATTTACTTTCTTCATAAAATAAATTCACTTTATCTATACTGCTAGATTAGGAAAATGATTATGTTTCCATCAAAGAAATATTAAGTTTAGAAGTTTTAAGATATTTGCAATGCATCTTTCTTTGCTTGTAACATGCACATTCACAGATACAAACATGAAACAGACTATAATATTTTCTGCGTGGAAATGGTAAATTGTATGCAACATTTCAGTGTTTGATAAATTGAACACAATCCCTATGCAACATTAAAATTTAATTATGGCATTTGAAATAGAAAGATGTCCTCTCAATATTTTTTTTCACATAATCAAGACTTCTTTCAAAGTTGGCCTAGGTCCAAATCTAAGGACGATAACTCTTTCTTACCATTCTTATTTAAGCTTTATTAGCCGATGGCATTAGGGAAATAATGCATTGATACGTAGATCTATATATTGCAAAAACAAATAAAGCACAATATACCATAATTTCTAATTGATACTTACATTAGCAATGGAATTCCTTAAAGCACATCCATATCCGGTAGAAAATTCACCGGGTCTCAGGTAGCTCGTGTTGGAGTCTCGGAGCAGCGAGATTATATTTCATTCGATAGTCTTTGATTTTACGCTCTACTTAACACCGATAAAGAATATGTTCCGAACACGTTAGTAGGGGTGTAGCATGTCAAACTGGATCACTACACTGAGTAACGTAAACTTTTGCCAAGAATGTCGTCAAATTGTAGTGTTGGGGCAATCGGAACTCCTCGAATGTCTCGCGCACTCGACATAGATCTATGTCGAGTGCGCGAGACATTCGAGGAATTCCGATTGGGGTTGGGGAAAAGGCAAAGGGGGAGGGGGGGCTAGAGTTTACATTACAGCCATATTTAATTATGTCGTCTAACTGTGTAGTCATCGATTTCACTGCTCAAGTTGTAATACAATACATGAATCTCGAGAATTGTATAAATAAACACACACACACACCTGGAAAGAGGCCGTTCAGGGAGGAGAGGGGCAGTCGGAGAAGAAGTTGGTTTCACAATTGTCTGAAAATTCTTATCTCGCAAAATTCAAAAATGAAATCAAAGCTCTAAATCCAAAATTTTGGGGTAAGAGGACAGGGGTTGGATTTATTTAAATTCTTCGGTTAATTATATTTCCACTACTAAAGTCCCGTGGGGATCCGGGTTATAATAGGTCCTCGGGGGCCAGTTTCACAAAACTATCTTACGACTAAGATTTGTCTTTTGCTGACGAAACGGCCGACTCGGAAATCTAAAGGGAAAACACCGGTTTCCAATAATAGATTGGCGTGTTATTTTTAAATATAAGGCCAACGTTTTTGATGTTTCGTTAACCAAGATAAATGTTACCGGGTGATAACTCAAACAAGTATACCGGTCACAAGGTTTATTTATCACAATCGCTCAGAATAACATCATTCACAGATCATCCAAATGTTATCCGATAAATATCATCCAAAAGATTCTACAACAAGTAATAACAAATATTAAACATGCACACATTACTTATGACACGACATAAAATCACGGACAGACATGACAAAGAAATAATTCCATATTAAGCTTCATTAATCACATAAATAGAATTGTCTTTTCTTCATCAAATCACATCATTAATATAAAATCATAATTAATCAAATTTACTTAATATTCTGCATTTAAACGAAGAACCTGTCAAGAACATATAATGGTAAGACAAACATATCGAACACCACCTAAACAATACATAACACACTCTTACCAAATATGTGGTATTAGAATCCGGATGGATCTATGGTAATGTGTAGATCTGGTGTATATCTATCAATTAATACAAACATATATATTACTCAGATTTCTGAAGCAATACACTCATTATGAAATAAATAGAAATAAAATAATCATACTACTCTTACTCTCACTCGCTCTATGCATAAAATCCTTAACATAATTAGTAACTGACCTGATTAGTAGATTGTAGTCTGTAAGTCCAAATGTCCAAAGTTTTCAACTAAAGTATGACACAACTGCCCAATTCAATTTCTAAATTCAAACTGAATCTTACACTGACCAAGAACTGTCATGTGACCAATAATTAAGAAACGAACCGATGAACCATGAAAAACAATCCGTAACCAACCTAAACTATAGCTGACCATAAGGGAAATACTCAAATATTAAAAGTTGTTCAATACCAACTATGGAAACCTGTTTGTGTATTTATTGCACATATTAAGCTGACATTATCTATCGTAAAATTAAAAACACTGAACACATGTAATAATATAGATTAAACATTTTATTATTCCAGACGGGTAAGGATGCTCTACCACATAAATAGCTGCTGTAGTTTATCATTACTGACATTTATATGAGTCGTTCTTGAATCAATAGACCATGTTCGTATGTGGAATGATATACAGTACAATATTTTCAAAGGTGCATGAATATCACACAACAATTAACCCTTTAACATATGGCATTACAGCTCACTGTCTTTTTCTTACATGGCTGCAGCACCTTTAATAGATTTCATCAGTTCATTTGCCTTTGGTTGATAGTTCGAGTGTTTAGCTTTGGCTAAATATCATATGACAGTTGCTACATGAGTTTTTATACATGTATTTACTTTTGAGAAGTCAAACTGTATAACAGTTCTTTTCCTCCCTTGACCTATTTTTACTTATTACATGCTGTTCATTTGTGCCCCTCTTGTCGTATTTGTTTAGGTTTTTCGTCAGCCACATTACGGTTTGAAAATCCTGTGCACACAGGAACAGGTTAGTGTAAACAAACCGAACTACAGTGATCTCGGAATAAATTCTTTTTCTTTAAGTCGTAAATTACAAATATTGGAAGTTATGAAGAAAATTACTAATATTTCTTATAATATATGTATCACATTTATAACACCCTTCCCTCAAGAAAACGACCCCCAAAATATGAAAAGCCAAAACAAAACAAAAATGAAAAAAAAATAGATTGGGAAAATATTGGACTTGAACTCGGAATGTATGCTTTAAGTTTAAGATTACCGATCACCTTAACCACTAGGCCACCCAGGCATGTAAGTTTAAAGGTTTAACGTTTGACAGGCTGCTAAATCTCAAGGTAAATTTTGAGAACGATTTTTGTCATATTTTGGCCATTTTCAACAAGAGGGCTTAAACCAAATTTCCTCAAATGGACTTGTGTATAGCCATACTCAAGTAAAAAAAATTCAGTGTTTTATTTCTGGTTTAGGGTGGACTTTTGCAAAAGTTAGCAATTTTTTAGGCCCATTACGTTACATCTTAAATTCTATATACTCATGTATAAACTGAGATTGTATAGCAGAATATTTGTAAAAAATGATATTCAAGAAAAAAGTATTTATGTAGGCGAAATTGCATACCAAGTGCGCTATACTTCTTTGCCATAAGATCCATTATAGCTGTTTCACAAAACTTAGAAATCTTAAGACATCTAGGTACTTGTCTTAAGTCTATACTGAACTATGTTGTGCTAAAAGATAGGTAGTTTATCCGGAGGGAACGTGGTTTCTGTTAGTTTTCGTACTATTTCATTTAGGAAAGCTTTTGCGCCAAATATACATGTATAGTCGAACACGCGAATGCGTTTTGTTCGATTAATGCAACGATTAATGCAACGTTTGTTATGAATTTGCTTAAGTATTACCTGTGTCTTTGGTTTTCCCTATCTACCCACACCTTCGTTTACGGAATATGGTTTTTGTATTCAGTATATTATTTTATTTAATAAAACAAGTGCGGCGTTGCTAACTTGTAACAAACGCATCAATCCTATTGTCTTTTTATTTCAAATTAGTTAAGTAAATATAAAATGAGAAATAAAAAAATATATCAGACTTTTGATATAGTGTGTCTATAAAAAATATCATTCAATGTTTTCATTTCTGTATCACAGTTTCTGTAATCAAATTGTACACAAACCGAGTGTAACTTTTGAAATACAAAATAAAGTGTAAGGTCACATAATTAAAAAAAAAGTACAATGTATTAAATTTCATAAATTACAAATGCCTAAAATCGTAATATTTCAACTTCCTATTATATTTTCGTATACTGTAATCTTTCATATACATGTAACATTTAAATTTATCCATACAGTTAAAAGATGATAAAAGAAAGATGATATTTTACAATGTAACGAGTACAAAACATTTCTAAAGTTAAGATAGTTTGTGAAACGGTACTGCCGTATCTTACGATTGTCATAAGTCAGATCTTAAGACACTCTTATGATATATCTTATGACAGATCTTAAGATAGTTTTGTGAAACCCGGCCCAGTACCCCTTGCTTGTTGTAAGAGGCGACTAAATGGGACGGTACTTCGGATGATACCGCAAAAACTGAGCTCCCGTGTCACAGCGTGTGTGGCACAATGAAGATCCCTCCCTGCTCAATGGCCATAAGCGCCGAGCATAGGCCTAAATTTTGCAGCCCTTCACCGGCAGTGGTGACGTCTCCATATGAGTGAAAGATTCTCGAGAGGGACGTTAAACAATTTTAAAGCAATCAATCAATCAATCATATTTCCACTACAATTCACTACTACTATTTGAAGAAATCTCACGAGCCAGTTTATAGATCGAATTTTAAAAATGACCAACTTTGAAAAAACATATTGTTACCCTCTGAGAACAGAGAGCACGCACTCCAGGATGATAGTATCTAGCAATGGGTAATAGGACTTGGCAACGGGTGATATTTAAAAAATTATCACATGCGCAAATTTATGCGCCTACGGTTCGCCGTAGATTGTTAGACGATGTCGTTTGAGCGTTTGTAATAAACACGAATACCCGCATCGATATACGAAATATCGCATGACAGTGATTGATCAAAAGTCTTTCTGTTTTCTTGTTTATATACATGTAACAGGCATTGACTAACCCTTCTGCGCATGTGTCAGTACACGACAACACAATAACAAAAATGAAATAATCGCAGACCTATCAGTACAGTATAAACAGACAATGAAATGCAACAATAAAAGTAAACAAAGCACACATTAATACTTTTTTTTAGCAAATCAAAAGGCATACTACGCTGAGTCATTGCATCACACAACAAGAAAGTTTGACAATTAACAAAAACTTGTTAAAGAAGTTCGCACTTGAGATTTAGAGTAATGTCAATTTGTTGGGAAGTGTACATTGAAGGAGAGTTAGGGAATTAAA
Organism: Ostrea edulis; assembly: GCF_947568905.1. Lineage (NCBI taxonomy): Eukaryota > Metazoa > Mollusca > Bivalvia > Ostreida > Ostreidae > Ostrea > Ostrea edulis. The sequence goes on from NC_079167.1 coordinate 47,210,426, forward strand.
AAGAAAAACTGGGTTTGCAATGCTTGTTATTGAGCTACATTGTTCTAAACATGACCTTTTTACAATTAAAATTGACGTGTGTGTGTGTGTTGAACATACTTACAAGTAGATACATGTATATGCAAACTTTTTTTCAGATACTAAAGGAGGTCTTCATTACGGTATCTTATGGAACCCCAATCGATACCATGTACTGTACAGCTATGTAGTGGTGATTACTTTTGTTTTCGTTGGTAATATAGTCCTCTACTGTTGTCCAGGTGTTTCGAAATGTTGTTGCAGTCGATGGACTCAGTTTTACAGATGATGTCAACAGACTTCCTGATCCTTACTATTGGCATGTGTTCTTTATGAAGGGTGGTTACTTGTAGAACATAATTTATAGTCCTAGCATTCCGTAAAATATCATGAAATGTTTTAAAGTTGATATACAGTGTACATGTTATTGATGTGAAACTTTTCTCATCACCCATTGTCTGTCTGTCTCCGTCTGTCTGGCTATAAACTTTTCACATTTTCGACTTCTCCAGAACCACTGGGCCAATTTCAACCAAACTTGGTAAAAAGCATCCTTCGGTGAAAGGGATTCAAGATTGTTCAAATAAAGGGCAGCACCCTTTTCCAAAATGCAAAAATAGGGTGGGGCCATTTAAAAATCTTCTCAAGAACCATTTGACCAGGAAAGTTGAGATGTACATGAAGGCTCTCCGACATAGTGCAGATTCTCGTTTGTTCAAATCATGACCCCGACCCCCCCCCCCCCCCCCCCCCCCCCCCCCCGATGAGGGGGGAGGCCACAATAGGGGATCAAAGTTTTACATGCTAGTATATAGGGAAAATCTTCTCAAGAACCCACTGGGCCAGGAAAATTGAAATTTGCATGAAAGCTCTCTAACATATTGCGGACAAATCATGGCTGCCGGAGGTGGGATGGGGCCACAACAGGAAATCAGTTTTACATACGAATATATAGAGAAATCCTTAAAAAAAAAATGTCAAGAACCACTGGGCCATGAAAGTTCAAAGTTACATGAAAGCTTCCTGACATAGTGCAGATTGAAAGGTGTTCATATTGTGGTCCCTGGGGGTAGGGTGGGGCCACAATAGGGGATCAAAATTTTTACATGGGAATATATAAGAATATCTTTAAAAATCTTACAGCAGGGCATTGAATACTCTTTAATATGCAATCATTCCTAGGTAGTGCAGTTTGAAGTTTGTTCAAATCATGGCCCCCGGGGGTAGGATGGGGCCATGAAATTTCAAAAGGGGATATATAGGATAACGCTTTAAAAATCTTCCCAAGAACAACAGGGCGTTGATTACTCTTATTAATATGCAAGCATTCCCAGGTAGTGCAGATTCAAAGTTATGGTGAGGGCACATTACGGGATCAAAGTTTTACATGGGAATATATAGGATTGATTTCATTGATAGATTTTTAGCTCTTCTGAGCCGAAGGCTCAAAGAGCTAATCATATGGCCATATGTCTGGCGTGCGGTGTGCGTCAAAGGGCTATATCTCAAGAATCCCTTGGCCAATTTTTGTCAAATTTGTCACAGGGTATCCCTGGCCCAAGGGCTTTCATTTGTACTAAAACTAGGGTTGTGACCCTTTAACAAGGGGAGATATTTGGGAAATGCAAACAAAAGTAGTGGTTGCTAAAAAATCTTCTTCTCAAGAACCACTGGGCAAATTATTACCACACTTATGCATAAGGATGAGGATAGGTTGTAGATAAAAAAAATTGTTCAAGGCATCATCCTGGGGCAAAGGGTGTGGTCTCAAGGTCTCAAGGTCACTTCAAAGTTGACCTTAAATTTTGTTTTGTTAAAACTTTGATATTTTGCTTAGTATAAGGACTAGGATCATCAAATTTTGTCACTTGATGCATCTTAGGACCTAATATCATGTTGTCTCAAAAGTAGGTCATGGTGACCTACTTTTTGAATTTCGCAGGTAATTATTATTAAATGGATTTTGATGCATATCTTGGACATTTTTTAGCCTATGATCATCAAAATTTGTCAGTTAATGGATCATGGGACCTTGAACTGCGTCATGTGAAAAGTATGTCACCATAACCTACTTTCTGAATTTTATGGCTAATCATTTATGAATACATTTTAGGTTGTTATTTCAGATACCGAGAGGTTTAGAATCATCAAACCTTGTAAGTTGATGTGTCTAGAGGCCTCGAAACATATTTATGGAAGAAAAAAAAGTAGGTCACAGTGACCTACTGTTTGAATTTTGCAGGCATTCAAATTTCACATTTTCAATTTTAGATGCATATTTTGGACACTATGAAAGTTAGGATCATCAAACTTTGTCAGTTGATGCATCTTGTGTCTTCATAGTTTGTTGACCAAAAAGTAGGTCACCGTGACCTACTTTTGGAATTTGACGGCTATATTTTAATATTTCAGATACTATTTGACTTAACAATTATCAAACTTTGTCAGTTGATGCATGTTGAGTCTTCAGAGTGTGTTGACTAAAAAGTAGGTCACCCGTGACCTATTTTGGAATTTGACGTTTATATCTGAATATTTCAGATACTATTTGACTTCAATTATCAAACTTTGTCAGTTGATGCATTTTGAGTCTTCAGAGTGTGTCGACCAAAAAGTAGGTCACTGTGGCCTTCTTTTGGAATTTGAGGGCTACAGACCCTGAAGCGTACTACTACACCACTTGCACGGAACGAAACGAAACGATTCTTGCACGGAACGCTTAACGGTTTGCACGGAACGAAACGATTCTTGCACGGAACGCTGAACGCTTTGCACGAAACGCTGAACGGTTTGCACGGAACGATTTGCACGAAACGCTTCCCATTTCCTGAACGGTCTGCACGATTTGCACGAAACGGTAGGCGTGGCTTTGCAAATGATTGTGAATGGTTTACATGAAACGGTAGGCGTGGCCTGCACGCTTTAATTATCTCAGCCTGATTTGGGTCTTGACGGAGTGATTAAACCATGATATATATGTATAATACATGTACATGTAATGATAAACTTAGAAAAATGGTAATGAATATTATACCTGCCCGACATGGTATTACTTTTGTTTTGATTACAATAATTGTGTAAGATGAATAAAGATTAATCAAAGACTGTCGGACAACAGGTAACGAAATATACACACGTCGAGGAAAAAAGAGAAACACATGCAAAAACATTATCGTTGTAGAATGAAAATTAATCAACTTGCCTATTTGTTTTATGCTCTTAAACAATATCTTAAATTAATTCAAACTGAAAGAACAAAGTTCGCTTCTGTTTCATTATATACATGCATATCAGTCGGAGTGATCATAGTGTTAAAAAGCACGTGTAATTTGTATATTTCAAGACACTTTAAAAAA